>NC_081438.1:12108705-12251443 GCF_949786415.1 Peromyscus eremicus | reverse complement strand
GTGAGCAGAAATAAATAGCCTGAAGTTTTATAGAGCGGGGGAAGCAAAGACCCACGGGGACAGGGACATTGCTTTTCCTGGTGCCAAACCACCTGTCTGCTCATCCTGGCTCAGCCCGTCCTGGCAGAAGAGACATGGCACACATCGGGGAGAGAGGGAGGCAGGGAGAAGGAAGAAGGGGCCAGTGGAGCCTCTGGTGCCAGGATGTCCTGTCCTGCTATGTGCCAGCCTGTCTGGGACATGGGAAGAGTCCCCGCCGAACCCAGCCGCACTCCAGCCCATAAGGCCGCTGGATAACTCCCACCGTGCTCCACGTGTCATCCAGGAGACTGCTGCCAACAGGCACATGGCCAAGATCCCAACACCCCTCACTGTCAGAACACGGCCAACATACATCCCAGAAAACCACAGCGATGCTGTCCCCAGAGCAAACGTAGCCACCAGGGTTTGTTAGTCCTGCTCATCGCCCTTCAACCTCCCCAAATCCCCAACACGGAGTGGGGCTTCGCGCCCTAGGACTGAGACTCCCCCAAATCCTTCCACACTTGGTCTCCACAGAGATACCTAGAGGGCAGAGGATCAAGGATCAAAACTCTAGGGTTCTGGGCCTGCCTTCTGTCTCAGCAGCAGTGTGACCCAGGGCAAGGCTAGGTCGTGGTCTGTCCTTCCAGAAGCGGGCAGAAACACCCCCAAACAGGAATAAAAATGTCATAAGTGGACACTACTGGAACAGATGTGTGATGACAGGTGACCACCACCTGAGCACTGGGCACAGCTACTGAATACAGCCTGTCACTGAGCCAATGCCAGACAGGCCTACTGGCTAACAACTCATCCATGGCCATGTTGTCCATGGTCACTTTCCTGTTACAGTAGCGAAAGTGAATGGCTGTGGTACAGGCCACGTGGCTTGCCATCTCTAGAAAAATCTAGGGGGAAAAATATCCCTATAAGAACACTAGCTAGCACATAGTGAATGTGCCCCATGCACCAGACACAGTTCAAAGCACCACTTTGCTTCTGACAAAGGTCCTGGATGGGGAAACTGAGGCACACAGAGGTCAGGAGCAGCCAAGCTCAAGGCTATGCAGTCAGTAGGCAGCAGGGCTGGGATTCTAACTCAGCCGTCCGACCCCAGGTCCCAAGGTTTATTGTTCAAATAAACAAATGAGCGTCTTCTGCAAAGTTCGGCCGGTGGGAGGCTACGTCTGCGTGTGATTTTTTTTTTCCCAGCTACTCATTCAAGCCACACATGGATGCGCTCACACACTGTACACACACGCTACTTGTTCAAGACGCAGATGTACTTGCATGTGCGTGTATGCATTCACGAATACCCACATCCATAAATTACACACACACACACACACACACACACACACACACACACACACACACACACCCTGAAGCAAGCAGGACGTCCCCCAGCACCGCCTGAGCTCTTCCCTGCTTCACTGCTGGTGAGATGCTGTGATGGGCAAGGCCACAGCTCCCATGAGTTGGCTCAGATTATATATCCCAGATGTGGGAGCCTTCTGGGGCCTGTATGCTGGGGGAGCGACCCAACTCAGCTCTGCTGGGGACCTGGGGTGACTAAAGGGCTCTGTCCCAGAGGCACTGCCTTTCTCCTGGGTGTCTGTGTCCCCGAGGCTTGACAAGTGCCGCGGGCTGGGGGAAACGTGGTCATGTACACTCCCCCTGGTGACTGCAGGCCAGCTGGCACAGTCCCCAGAGCTGGTTCCCCATTATCAGTCCAGCTGCGTCTCACCTCCACGCTCACTGGGGCCCCGGTGTCCCTGTGGGAGGTCAGGGGCATCTCACCTCTGCTCCCCGTCACTCCCACCTCCCTCTTCTCTAGAAGACCACTGGTGAGTCCACCACCGCCTGGTCCCAGCCTGGGAGAGATTTTTCACCTCCGTTCATCCCATTCTCCACTATGACAACTCACCAGTACACCCACCAGCCATTTCCAAGGCTGAGCCTGGGGCCACCCTCGGCCACTCTCCAGATACCCTGAGTCCATTCAGCACTGCTCCAGAGGGACCCCTCAAGAATACAATGGATCCCATCACTGCACCATCTCCCTAGGCACCAAGATGACAGTTGTGTGTAATCTAGGGGCCCGATGACCACAATGCACACGCACTGCACTCACAGACACACATGCTTGCCTGCCCCACCACGGAGAGTCCATTCTTAGCGCACACGAGAGCCGAGGAGACACCATCCCAACCCCTTTGTGTCTGATGGAGGTGGGGACGAAGTCACGCTGGTATGGTCATCCACCGCACACAATGTCCCACGAAGCCAGTGAGGACTACAGGCACCCCAACACTGAGTGATGGTCCGCTGGGTGATGGCTGCTCCTTCTGTGCCAGTGAGAATGCCACGGAGCCACCCTCGCTCATGACTCCTGCCCAGCGTCCAGAGAGACGATTCCCAAACTTAAAATCTGAAGTCAGGTTTCTTTTCTTTCTTTCTTTTTGGTTTTTATTCAAGACACAGTTTCTCTGTGTAAAAACAGCCCTGGCTACCCTGGAACTCGCTCTGCAGACCAGGCTGGCCTCGAACTCACAGAGATCTGCCTGCCTCTGCCTCCCGAGTGCTGGGATTAAAGGCTTGCGCCACCACCGCCCGGGGTCGTTCTGTTATTTTTTTGAGGCAGCGTCTCTCACTACACTGGCTGACAAGGTCTCAAGGATCCTCCTGTTCCAGGCTCCCCAGCACTACGGGACTCTACAGAAGCACACTGCCCCTCTTGGCTTTTCTGTGGGTTCTGGGAATCCAAACTCAGGTCCTCAAGCTTGCACAGCAAACATTTTATCTGCTAAGCCATGTCCCCAGCCCCTGGAGTCTGGCTTCCATTCAACACGCGTCAGTCCATCCTACACTGTGTGAGCAAGGCAAGCGGCCGTGTGTGCACTGGCATCGGGAGGAGGCGGGAAGCCGAGCCTGTTCACCAGCAACCATCTGAACCGCTCCTTTTAAAGCCACACGTATGTTGCTTATAGAATAACGCATCTCTGTAAAGCTCACGTTCAAAAATGGCCTGCCCAGATGTTCTCCAATCTGGCTCAGCATCAGGTCCTTTGGGAAATGCCTCTACAATCCTGGCAAGGGATGTGGCTTAGGTGCCAATGCCTCCCTGGGGAGGAGTCTGTAGGGTCCCTTCCCTAGAGGACTCACCCCAGGATGCCCCATCTCCAAAGCCATCCCACCTATCTGTGAATAAAACGCTCTCTGTTCTGAGCTGAGAGGAGTTTCTGAAGCCACACACTGCCTGTGATGGCCCAGGCAGAGGACAGACTGGCTCATACTCTTGACAAATTTTTGTAGACTACACATGCACACACGCACACACGCACACACGCGCACACACACACACACACACACACACACACACAGGAGGAAGATGAATCCTCAGGGCGGAGTTAGGAAGCTGTCTCTCAGTCCTCAGTTCACATGCAAAACACAGGCCATTCATCTCTGGCGGTCTGACCAATCTTGGGTGCCTCCTACCGCCTGTGCGCGGATGGAGACCCAAGTGTGAACACATCACTTTCCACTCTAGTCCATCTCTCTTCTACTCTATAGGCAACTTCTGAGTCCTTCGGGCAGTGATCTGAGGCAGGGGGTTGACTTCTGAGCCTGGCGGCACTGCCAGTTTGGGGTCTGCAGTGAGATCTCAGGGAGCCCGTAAGGAGCAACATCGTCTGGGTTTGGGAAAGTACAGTTAGGGGCAAGGCTAG
The DNA here is from genome assembly GCF_949786415.1 of Peromyscus eremicus. NCBI lineage: Eukaryota > Metazoa > Chordata > Mammalia > Rodentia > Cricetidae > Peromyscus > Peromyscus eremicus. Next base: position 12,247,694 of record NC_081438.1, on the reverse strand, counting down.
ACCACAGAGAACAACGCTCAGGAGATCCAGCCTGGAATTGCCTGCCATTCTAGAACATTCCATCCCTTTTGCACCTGATGGCTAGAAACAAGTTGAAAAAAAAAAAAATCTAACCTGGACAGTCCTGGAAGCCCAAGAGAAGTACCGGAAGTGGAAGGTGAGCTTTGAAGTGGGAGGTATGTATGGGTCAGGCATGCCTCCAGCTCGCTGACTGGCTTCCCTGGCCAGGGACAGCGGCCAGTAAGAGGTAACCATTCGTGCAGCTTCTGTTGGGCGTCTCGGGGGGACGAGGGCAAGGGTGGCATAGAAGAGTAATTAGAGCTATTAATTATGGCCTCGGCTCTGCCTATATTTCTGCCCTGAGATTACAGACATTCATTTGGGGCCTCTAGTAAGCTCCTACATGCATGTCCACATGCATGTTAGGGGCAGAATGAATTCCCTCCTCCTGGGGGACCAGGAGGTTGGAGCAGAGAGAGGGCTGAAGTTCTGGAGAGTGGAGATGGAGACCAGGTCACCTGTGGCTGTTGTCGGCTGTTCCGTTTTTATCCCCTTATCGCTCTTCTAGGCGGGGACATGCTCCAAAATGTCTACTCTGATGTGCTATGAAAGTCACTAATGTGATCATCCTTCTATATTGTATTAGAAAATGAGCACTAATTCAATACCATAATGCTAATCCACGAGACCCTCAAAATGCTGAGAGGCTGCAAAACCCTGGCCAGGTGGAGTTTTCAGGAACACGCATCTTCCCGAGGAGGTGCGTCCAGCTTAGCAAGTGGGGCAGCCAGAGAAGTTGGGGTACACCAGCCTATCTGCAGCAGACAGGCATGGCTCCCACGAGAACGTGGCTCCCTGTCACCTCAGGGGTCAACTTCTGATGGCCTGAGGTGGCCCTCTGATGACAAGAGACCCGAGGCCATGCAGAGTAAGAGAAGAGACAGCCTCCTGTTCATGCATTGATGAGTGTCCCCACACATCAGCATATGTCATAATGCATTTGAAGAGGCAGGAGGACAGCCTTTGGGAGTCAATTCTCTCTCTCTCCACCACGTGGGTACTGGGAATCAAACTCACGTCATCAGACTTAACAGTAGATACCTCTTACCTGTGGGGACACCTCACCAATCCCGTTTTTGTTCTTGTTTTTTAATTTTTTTTTTCAAGACAGGGTTTCTCTGTGTAGCTTTGCGCCTTTCCTGGAACTCGCTTTGGAGACCAGGTTGGCCTCGAACTCACAGAGATCCGCCTGCCTCTGCCTCCCGAGTGCTGGGATTAAAGGATTGTTTTTTAATTTTTAAGCTGAGCATGGCATCAGTGGCACTGGCAGATGGGCGACAGGCTGCTTCTATACTTGAGGCAAGGCTGGAAAGGATTCCTGAGGAGAAAGGCCACTCAGTATCATGGCCCAGAGGAGCCCAGGAGACACGTGTCTGTCTTATACCCCTTCACCCCACGGCAGGCAGACCAAGGCTAGGCTGCAGGGCCATGCCAGGCCATGTGGGCAGCTAAGACATGGGGCTATACAGGTTAACCTAGAGGTAAGCTTGGGGAGGATTTGTTCTTATTTCAACAGTTGAACAAACAAGTTATCCCACCTACCAGCTGCCTACACCACACAGATAAGGACAGAGCTGGTACCCAAACTTGAGGTTCAAAACCTCTGGGGTCCCTTAGGGCTGCACTGCGGAGCCCCCGGGTTACCAAAGACTGAGGCTACAGCACCCCCATTTCTTCCCACCCAAACTCACACCCACAGCCTCCCCCAACCTCACACCCTGTCAGATACTTCTGTGTTCCGCTGCCTGCTGACCCAGCAGCCCCAGTAAGGCATCTGAGTCACTTCCAAGCAGGATGCACCCCCCCCCCCATCTCGCTGTGGGCACCGGCAGCCTCCCTGTCTCATTGTGTCTCCCCATCTTGGCGACACCCAGAAACTTGGGAGCCAGAAATGCACCCACTGGATGCCTTCATAAATAGCATGTTGCGATTCCCTCTTTCAGGGGCATGGGCAAATTATTCTTCTGAGTCAAGGTTACGATGATCAAAAGGGAGCTAGCTGGCTGGCCTTCCTCGAGAGCAAGGGGGTTGGGGGGGGGATAAAAAGACGGCTCTGATTACATCGTGCTGGCGCCATGCAGAGGGCGGAGCCAGGCTGCTTTCTGATGGCTGAGATCAGATGGCTAAACACACACCAACTTCATTTGAAGGCCCTGCCGCTCTAGGATAGCATCACTGAGAGCTGACGGATGCCTCCACACTCAGCCAGCGGGTATGGCAGTTTTCTAGTCTCTTTTCCTTGGCCACAATCACATCCTCGCTACCCCTGTAACTAGAGTGTAAAGGGCTGAATAAAGGGTGACCTTTATTTCCACATGTTTTAAGACCTCAGGATGTGATCTTATTTGGAAACAGGGTCCGGACAGACCAGTCAAGCTCCAATAAGGTCACTGGTGTGGGTCTTGTCTGATAAGACAGACTTCCATCCCTTTATTATTATTACTATTATTATTATTTTGTTTTGTTTTCCAAGGCAAGGTTTCACCATGTAGCCCTGGCTGTCCTGAAAAATCACTCTGTAGACGAGGTTGGCCTCGAACTCACAGAGATCCACCTGCCTCTGCCTCCTGAGTGCTAGGATCAAAGGCGCGCACCTCTACACCAGGCTTGAGACTTCGGTCTTTAAGGAAAGAGGGTATTTTGGACATGAGGACATGCAGGAATAACGAAGTGAAAAATACAAAGGAAGACTCCTGTGCTGGAGAAAAGCGGGGGTGGGGGGTCTTGAAGGAACCACCTGGTTCCAGTGGGTCGGGATGGCGGGGGAACATTCTTGTGAGCCAGCCAGGTTGTGGTGTTGTCATGGTGGCCCCACTTCTGAGAATGTAGGACAGGAGTTTAGGGAAGCAGGTCCCTGGAGGGCAAGGACAAGGGACAAACACCTACGCCAACCTACGGTAGTCACATATCTGAGTGTGGCTGATCTGTTCCCGTCAACACAGAGGCTGCAGAGGGCAAGGGCAATCTCCTGGTCACCACCGTCGAGGTCCCCTCAGACTCTGAAGCGGGAGTTAAGTGACGGAGGAAGGACTGCAAGCGCTGAGTTTTGCTATTACCCCAGCAGGGACACCCCAACCTCAGCCTGCTCCCTGAGACTCAAAGACGGGCTATCGCTGTCCCTCTGTCTCTACCAGCAGCTTTTAGGGCCTTGCTCACCTTGCCTGTCCCTTTTGTCTTTATCTCTACCCCAGAAAGCGTCCTCCCGGGTTCCCAACTGCCAGCCGCCTTCTTCTTCCCTGCCCACGGCACGGCCATGCCCAACTCCGATGGTCCACGCCAGCCTTGCAGGCCTCTTTGCATTTTGCACTGCATTTGTCGGCTGACAGCAAAAATAAAAATAAAAAATTCTTGCTTTCACCGCGGAGCTCTTCCCCGGGAACAGACCCGGCAAACAGGTGGCTCAGGCAGCCTATGCCCACAGACATACTGTATTTAGTTTGGCCTGGATGGTGTATATGTTTGAATTTTTCTTTAAAAAACGAGGGATTTTTGCATACAAATCCGGAAGGTCTAGCCTGCTGAGGAAAATGGAACGCTCCAACAGCCTCAGGACCGGAGTCTAGGGATGTGGCTGGAGATGTGGGCTGCTCATCCCCTTCTGAGGACACACATTCCCATGTGCCCTGTGAGCTCAGATCTCCCTAGCTAGACCCTGCCAGGGGTCACTGTGGGGCTTAATCCGCCAGCTTCTTCTCTCCATGTGTAATATATGTACGTGTGCATACAAGCATACATGTGTGCCTGTGTGTGTGGAGGCCAGAGGTCACGTCTCTATTACTCTCCATCTTATTTTTTGAGGCAGGGTCTCTCACTAGCTTGAAGATCACAGTTAGGCTGGCTGACCCATAAGCTCCAGGGGGCTGCTGGTCCCCTACCTCCCCAGTGCTGTGATTACAAGTGAGTGCCACCATGCCCAGCTTTTTTTTTTTTTTTTTTTTTTTAAATGTGGGTACTAGGGATCCGAACTCAGGCCCTCAGACTCGCAAGCCAAGCACTCTGCCAACTGTCCCAGTTTCCCTGGCCCCTCGAGGTCTCTATCACATGACTCAAGACTCCATCCCAAGGTGTGCATGCCAGTCCCCACCCCCACCCCCGGCCCCCATCCCACTACCCCCTCCTCCGCAGCCAGAGACCCCTGTGAATATTCAACTCAGGCTGACACAGATGACAGCAGAAGGCCCGGCAGCCACGTGCAAGCGGCCCGTCAGCTCTCCGCACCATGTCAGCCAGCTGGGGGAACTTCCCCACCCCCTGACCCATCCGCCTGGCATGGCCCCTTGGTGACAGACACCACCCATGCTTCATGTGCCAACAACGCGGCTTCCACTCTCCGTGAGACGGAGCCAAGCCACACAGCCCTCCACCCTGGGGGGGGGGGGGCCCACCGACGTTCCACGAGTCCCCGAAAGGAAGGCACCCCCTCACTACCCGCTGTCCTCCCAAAACCCAGATGCAAACCGGCGAATTCCCCCTGTCAGGGCTGTATATCACTTTGAGATATATACCATATTAGCAGAAAGAACTGAATTATATAGCATTCACGATGCAATTAAACACTTCACTAGGAATCAATGTAAAACTGATGAGGCCTGAAAGTAGAGTGCATATGGCTTAGAACATTATAAAACATTACCTTCACTCAAATCCTTTTCAGTAGCGATTTAAATCTTCTTACAGTTACCGCTGCCAATGTTAAACCATCTACTGATTCATCGCAGCCCATGGTAACGAATGAATTTTTTTTTTTTTAAAAATTTATTCAACTACTAAATTACCCATGAAACCGGAATAGCTGACAGAAGTAATCTGAATTATTATTAGCTCAGCGAGCATTCCGCATTAGCCAATTTAAAACCCCCGGCGCTCGGGCAGGAACCGGTTAGTACAGCCGGGGTGTGAAATGACGGTCATAGCTCTTCATTTTTACTGCTGCTTACATTCAAATACACTCAAAGGTCAAGAGATAGAAATTATGCACGACTCCAAACATGGGAGAGGCGGCTGTCTTTCTCCCTACTGACCCGGTCAGTTGTAAACTAAAAACAACAACAACAACAACAACAACAAACAAAAAAAAAAAAACCAAAACATCCAGGATGGGAATCTCAACTTAAAGAGCTTCAGAACACGGAGAAGTTTGCATGTCTGGTCTCCAAGTCTGGGTGTAGGTCCCCTTCCTTCCCCGACATGAGAGCAAGAAGACTAACTAGCCAATTAACTCCTGAATGAATGGAAAAAAGTCTGGAAAAAAAAAGCCCTCGTCCTATGACCCAGACACCAGCTTCCCTGAAAGATGCTAAAATTCTATTCCCCTCCTTCATCTCCATAACACCCCCCACAAGGTTTGTCCTGATGCTCATTGGGTCTGGAAGGATCTGGAAGTCACCAAGAGTCCCTGTGGTCTAGTCTCTGCTTCCTGACAGGACAGAAGCAAGGTAAACGTCGAGGTCCTTGCTCCTTCGCTGTCTTCCTGCCTTCCATACTCCCTCCCACCCCACAAAAGCCCCAGGGAACATGGCAGCCAGCAGCCCAGGGTTACCCAGGAAGAACACAACAGGACTGGGGACCCCACCCAGGCTCACTCCCTGCACAGTTTCCACACACCTGTGTGTGTTTTGAAATTTCCTCTTTTCTTCTTCTTTTTCTTTTTTTTTTTTTTTTTTGCCACTAAGTTATAATATGTTCTTGTCATAAAACGTATCTAAATAATAGAGACAAACACAAGAAAGCTGATTCTTTGCCTCACTGCTTTGCCTCTGGCCATAGAGAAACAATTAAGCACCTACTGTGTACATCAGCCACCAGTAGGATTTTCCATCAGAACAGGCTCACGCACTTCCTGCTTCATGGATCCAACAGAGCCCTGGGGTTGGTTCACAGAAACGCCCCGGGGTGTGGGACCAGAATCTGGCACACACTCAACAAGGATTCTTTTTTTTTTTCTCTAGAAATTTACAAATGAGCACTGTTTAGGCTCCAAGTACATACACACAGCCACATGCCAAAAATGGGCATTCAACACATCCCGATGTTCCCAAGGTGAGAGGGTAATAGGGCTGGGGCACTCTGGGGCCCCCTGTTGTGAGCTCTTCATTCACATAACCTCTCCCATCTGCCCAGATTGGGGTGCCTTCAAACCTGAGCAGCCACAGGGCATCCTGGGTGTGGCCAAGAGGCTCCTGGGAACCCAGGCCAGCCCAACCAGGAGGTGTCTTCCCTGGGGACATTGGACAGTGTCTAGGGATAAACTCATCACAAGGCAACACGTGCTACTGGCATCTCATGAGGACGAGTAGCTGTGGGTGCTGCCACTGACCCTCCACAGCACAGACTTGTCCCCACGACAAAGGGGTATTTGCCAAAAGTTCCAGCCGAAGAAACAACAAAAACATGGCCTTGTTTTAATCAGAGTCTAGGTAGGCTTAGGGAGGAGCATGGAGAGAAAGGGTCTCAGACACAAGACACTAGCAAGCGGTGCAGCTTTGGACAAATGCTTTACTCTCTCTCTGAACCTTGGGCGCTCTTACATACCGTAGGTATGTACGTAACATGCCCATGCAGTCATGGGATCTGTTTTGTAGGTCCATTGGGAAGATCGCTTCAGATCACGTGATCGCAGTAGAGGGCTGCAGTGTGACTCAAGGAGAGTGCTTCCCTAGCATGTGCAGGGTCCCCGGTCCCATCCCCAGCACCACAGATTAAAAAGCTAGTCAAGGAAGAACGAAAAGGACAGACAGACGACAGACACAGTGTGGCTCGGCACCAGAAAGGGAGTGATTCTAAGCAATAGCAACAAATATGGTAAACCACACACAATGTCCACATTGCGGCCACTCCAAGGACTTGGTTCTGTGGTTTCGGCACACTACACTACACTGTGTGGCCATCACCACTATCTGTCCCCCAACACTGTTATCTGTGGTATCCTCATACACCACTCCTCTGTGTGTCTGTGTCCTGGTTGCCTCATCTTCTAGGGACAGCTGTCACTTTGGATTGGAGCTATCCCACCTCACTGATCTCTTGTGGATCTTCCCACCTCTTTAAGATCCAGCCCAGCTGAGGTGTTGAGAGTCAGGATGCAGACATCTGACCGGGAGAGAGGAATCTCTTCCCAGTTCTCTTGCAGCTATGAGTGGTTGGTTATGGAGGGTGAGAGAATGCGTCTGGGTGGGCCTCCCCCTCTGAGGAACTCTCCCTCTGCATCTTTGGCTTCCTCTTTTAGTGCTTCCCTGGCCTGCAGATGTGAGCCCTGGAGGAGAAGCAGCTACAGCCTGTGATAAGGATTGCAAAGATGACGGGGATGGGCAGGCATTCAGTTGTGCTGTAAACCTAAAGCCACCCTAAAAGATAAATGAACGTGCCAGGTGATGTCAGACACTGTTTCCTGGGCTTCCTGTCCCACGGAGCCAAATGTCATGCCTACAGAGGCTCCAAGGGTATTGGGACTGCTGGCTGGGCCAGCAAGGGACAGGTATGGTCAGAGCAGGTGAACATGCCCTCAGCTGCTCTTGGCAAAGCACAGGGAAAGAAGCATAGAAGCACTGAGCCTTGAAGTGTGAAGCCAGCCCAAGGAGATGAGAGCTGTCTGTCTGAGGCTCCTGCACAGTGCAGTTATCTCAGACAGGTGACGTCTGGGAGTTAGGCAGCTGGGGAGTTGGGAAAGAGCAGCAGCAGCAGCGGCCGAGTGTGGACACTGGGTGGGCAGGCCCAGACAGAGCCACAGATGGCTCCTGAGGATGTGTGTGGGTGGGTGGATGAGGTCCTGAGATGTTGGCATGGGTCCATGAGGCTGCTCAGCTCGACCCCCTCACTGAGCATCCATCAGATGCCATCTGTGTCTCAGATACGGTCGTGTGTATCTCCAGGGAGTTGGAGAGATGGAGACACTCAGACCCTCACCCTAGCCTCAGGAACCCTCCTATCTAGCAGGAGGGAGCCTAAGGCAAGAGCTCAGAATAGGGCTGGCTGCTCAAGGGAAGGCCGTCCAGGAAGGCTTCTCAGAGTCAGTGGTCTTAAGCTTCGGGCAAATGGGCTCTACTGGCGATACCACCCAGACACCACCACCGAAAACAAAACCAACCAACCAACCAACAAAAAAACCGCAAAAGAGGATGAGAAAAGGCCAGGCCGGTAGCCACACTGCTGGGAAGGCAACTGCTGCCTGGCACCGATACCTCAGGGAAGAGCAGTGGTGGCCCCACTCAGAAAGCAGGCGTTGTCTCTTTAAGGGAGCACGGCACTGTATCATCCTTTCTCTTCCTATTTTGGGTTTTATTAGCAAAGCAGTGCGATGTTTATACTAGTGGGTATTACATTTGCCAGAACAATTACAGTATGACAAATGGTTCGTCAACGTAATCCATCAAGCTCGCCCAGACAGGAATCCTTTACCCGGCGCTGCCATTAATTCTATGTCCCGTCTCTGGGGTCCTGGGCCCCTGTCGCCATGACGACGAGGACGCCGCCGCCTGATAAGAATGCCAGGCCTGGGGGTGCGGGGGCGGGGAGAGCCCTCTGGATGTGCTGGAACTTGACCTCCAACACCCGCACAAGAGTCTGGGTAGATCAAGAAGTCAGGGTGGGATTGGGACCACACAGAGCACCTGGGGACATCTTCCTCCCTTGGGACGTGGCTCCTCACGGGCCCACTGTGTCTCACGGCCTCGCTGTCACTGGCCGGGGAACACTAGCCCCAAGAGGGAGCAAGTTCAAGGGGGAAGGTGTCTGATGGCAATAGCCATGATGGGAGTCGAGAAAGCAGGTGGTGGGGGCTCCAGGTATGGAGATGAGGAGGGCAACACTGAGTGTATTCCGAGGTGGGGTGGAGGCCTGGAGACACAGCAACGGGACAGCGGCCTACAGCGAACTCACATCCGTCCTCACTGCGTAACTCTCGGCCCATCCTTCTCCCTGGCCATCACCACCACAGCGGGTCCACGTATCCTCAGCCACAGGCACTGTCAGCTAAACCCCGGCCAGCCAGTCGGAAGCTAACCGTTTCAGAAGAAGGCGGAACTGGCTACTGACAGTTCCCCATCCAACCCGAGGGCTGCGATTAGCCAAAAAAAAAAAGCCCGACCCACTGCTTCAGAGGAAGGAGAAGAGGCCAAGGCCCCTCACGGAGACAGTGTTCTGGGGGCCCCACGCAGGCCCTGCTTTCTGCCTCCCTGACAGATCAATCTGGCCGCAGTCCAAGGACCCGGCAGACAGTCGGGGCTGCCTCACCTGCTTTATTAAGCCATTACCAGAACCATCTTATTCCCATTTATAATGTTCAATACATGGTCTGAAGACTCCTCTAATGCAGTAATTAGATAGCACAGCAGATAGGGGAGGATTTTCGGCCGGGCGATACTTCATGCCACCACACCTTGCGCTAGAATATTCCACCTGGCTTCGGAGATAGCAATTGGGGGGTCCGGTAGAGGCGCTGGCTGCCACTGCGTTCCAGATGCCTGGCTGAACGCAATAAGGGGTTGCCCTGGCGCATGCCTTCTCATCCGGAAGTCGGGTGGAGATCTGTGAACCTGTGCAGGGCTTTACCAGGAAGTCCACCTTGTGCCTGTCCACCCCACCCCTCCAAGTGTCCCCTGGTCACCATTGCTAAAGTCTTTGCTGTCAACATTTACTGGGAACACCATGGGAAGCTAGACTTTGACATTTTTTTTTTGGGGGGGGGGCGTTACCAGGACTTGGGAGCTCTAGGCTTTGAGGTAGCCCAGAACCGTCACTCACTGGGTGTGCAAATTAAAAGGCTGTCATGTTACCTCTCTGCGGCTTGGTTTTCCCTGTGTCATGGATCCTTAGAGGCTAAGATGACCCAGGACAGTGTGGGGACAGTTAGGCAAGGCCAGTCCTTCTTACTATCATTTCATTCTATCTAAGGAGACAGTGCTGTACCCATTTCAGAGATAGGAAAACTGTGGCTGGGAGGGTCTCTCCCTCAGCGACCACAGTGTCCTTTCAAACACCGAAGGAGACATCCCTACCAAGTGTGTGTGTGTGTGCATGTGGGTATGGGTGTGTGGAGTGGAGCCAAAACCTGAGCCCCTAATCAGTCCCTAAGGAGAAATAGAATCTAATTATAATTGCTGGGCTGGGAAAAAGCTCAGAGGACGAAAGCACTCACCGTGCAGGCAAGAGAACCAGAGTTCGGATCCCCAGATCCCATGAGAAAGGGCGGGTGGGCAGCACACAGGAGGCAGAGAAGACCCCTCAGAGAAAGCTGGTTGGCTAGACAAGCGAGCTCTGGGCTGATGTGAGAGATCCTGCCTCAAGGTATACAGTGGAGAATTATCAAAGGAGATGCCTGACGTCAGCCTTGGGCCTCCGCATGCACACGTACACACACACACACACACACACACACACACACACACACACACGCGTGCACACAAACATGCACATGCATCTGCACCCACAAACCCACATGTATCGGACACAAATGAACAAACAACCTTAACTCTAAGGTTTGGGGGTCACCCCCTCACATGCTGCTTCCTCTCAACCTTTCAGAGGACACTGAAAAGTTAGAGCGGAGAGCTGAGCCATGTGGGAGTTACCACAGGTCCCCACTTACTGTCCCCATGCAGAAAAACAAAGTCGCAGACATGTCCCACCAGAAGCAACAACATGAGATACGATGCTGCTTTCTGGAACACTGACGCTCAGAGAGGTGGTGGGACCCACCAAAGGCCACACAGCTTTGGAGGTCACACAAGGACTCTGATGGGGCTCAGGGTATAACGTGGGCTCAAGGAGTGCCCGTATTCTGATCACGGAGAAGCCCCAGCTCACCCTGCTTCCTCAGACACCCCGGCCGGAGGTACAGGCTGCCCTGACCTGCTGTGAGTGTCACAGGACAGTGGGCTGGAAGAAATGACAGGAGGAAGAAGCCTGGCCATAGTCCATGGCGCACGCCTCTAAGCCCAGCACTCGGGAGGCAGAGGCAGGCAGATCTCTGAGTTCGAGGCCAGCCTGGTCTATAGAGCGAGTTCCAGGACAGCCAGGGCTACACAGAGAAACCCTGTCTCAAGGAAAAAGAAAGAAAGAAAGAAGGAAGGAAGGAAAGAAGAAATGAAGGCAGGCAAGCTGGTCATAAGGCCCAGAACAGAGTGCTCCAAAGCCTTAGTGGGTCAGGGGAATAAAGTCACCCGTGTGTTTTTTTCTATATCAAAAAGAACTCTTCCACACATGAGGCCCTGGGGTCAACCCTCAACACTACAAGGTGAGGAAGAAAGCCCAGACAGAGGTCAGTGGGCCCAGGCCCTGACGATGGGTGGAGCACAAGCAGCCATCTTCGAAGTATGAGGTCAATATGGGAAATCAGGATGGGATGGGGTGTGAAATGGATTTCTGTGCCTGTGGCCTTTTGAGGGGACAGCTATGCCGCTGGAGGAGGTGGGAGGGAGAGGAAGGACATAGGGAGCTATAAAAGAAGGCATGTGGTCCCACTGGGGCCCCATGAGACATACCTGGGGTAGGAAGGGACCCAGCATTTTAACAAACAAGGGGCGGATGGGATTCAGCACTCTGCCTGCATGGCGGTCTAGATCAAAGTCCCCAGACACAGGCTGGGTCTCCTTGCTAACATTTGATGGTGGGGGGAGGTGACAGGCATCGGGCCGGGGGGGGGGGGGGGGATTCCTTCCAACACTCAAAGTCACATTATGGCTGTGAAACCCTGAGGGGGACCCTGGGGGCAGCTAAAAGGGGTGGTGTGGGACTTGGTGAGGTTAAGTGGCCTGGCAGAGACCCTATGGTGTTGTTCCCTATGGAGTTGTGACCCTCTGCCATCCTGCCTCTCCCCCCCCCCCCACCGCCATGGCTACCCCCCTCCTGTCAGCTCCCCAGCACCCTGGTGGTGGGTGGAACGGTGACACCTTGTCAAACAGGCATTTCATAAATGCAAATCTCTCTTAATTTGAATTTAATTATCAATGAAGTGAGCGATTCCCAGATCACGTCTTCCCGTCAGAAACTGGCAGATACATCTGTGCACGGGCCGAGGCTGGCATCTGCTGGTCCTCGGGCCAAACCCCTCCCGGTGGTGGTGGTGGTGGTGGTGGTGGTGGTAGGCCCAGAGTGGCCACATGAAGGGTGGGGGGCTGGCGGAGGAGGGGTCCTGGCAGCTGGAGCCCCCACCACCGCAGTAGACCAAGGCTGTATAGCCGTTTAGATGGCTCGCCCACACAGTCCCATTGCACAAAATCCACACCAGGGCGGGACCGAGGCGATCCTGGTGCTTAGTGATCATCGGGGTTGGGAGACTTTATTCCTCCCTCACGTCTAAGCAGCCTGGAGAGAAGGTTCTAGTAAAAACAATTACTGAGCGCTTAACTCAGTGTTCAACACCACGTACCTCTATTTGTATTCCATCCACGCAAACCACCTTCAAGTCTGACTCACAGAAGGGTAAACTGAGGCTCAGAGGTTGGTGTCACGCAGGGTCTGGCGTACGATACTCGAGTCCTGAGGACCTCCCTACCACACACTGAGTGGGGCTGCCGGGAGAGTTGAGAACTCTGTGGTCCTGTCGCTCCAGGCTGCAAGGCTGAGCGCCACCCGACTCCAGACCCCACTCTTCTTGTGGACACTGTCTCAGTGGAGTTCAGTCTGCTAAACTCTTGCCTGAGTTCTCTCATTCAGGGTCTGCCTTGAACCCACGGCTGGGGCCCCACCCTTCTCACCCCTCCACCCTCTCCACCCTCATCTTTGGGGTCTCCCACTCCTTCACGCTGAGTCTCCTCCCCAAGTGAGGGCAGAATTGGCACAGAACCCAATAGCGGGCCGTCCCCATCCCTTTGTCCTAAACCTTGTGTATGAGGGAAGGCCACATCCAGGCATGTAACGCCTCCAGCTCCCACCAGCTTGGCCTTAGGGGAGTGCACTCTTTTCGAGACAGGGTTTCTCTGTGTAGTTTTGGTGCCCTTCCTGGGACTCGCTTTGTAGACCAGGCTGGCCTCGAACTCACAGAGATCCGCCTGCCTCTGCCTCCCGAGTGCTAGGATTAAAGGCATGCACCACCACCGTCCGACTCGGGGAGTGCACTCTTACAAACACTAATGCTACAGTTAACTCACAACAGGACAGCCATCGCCTCGAGTTCCAGAACATTCTCATCACCCCAAAAGGAAACTCCCAACAATTCAGGGCACCAGGAAGAGGGGTGGTGTGGTAGTTTGGATGAAATTGGCCCCATATGCTCATAGGAAATGGCACCATTAGGAGGTGTGGCTTTGTTGGAGTAGGTGTGGCCTTGCTGGAGGAAGTGTGTCACCATGAGGGTGGGCTTCGAGGTCTCATGTATGGTCAAGCCACACCCAGTACTCAGACCACTTCCTGTTGCCTGGGGGTCAATATATAGAACTCTTAGCTCCTTCTCCAGCACCATGTCTGCCTGCATGCCGCCAAGTGCTGCCATGATGATAACAGACTAAACTTCTAAAACTGTAAGCCAGCCCAATTAAATGTTTTCCTTCATTAGAGTTGCCGTGGTCATGGTGTCTCTTCACAGCAATAGAAACCCTGACTAAGACGAAAGTGGCCAGAACGAACCTCTCAGAGTTTCTGTCACAAGTAGAATCAAGATTTAAAATGTCATAATGAAACTCATTATTTTGAATGCTAATTTAAAATTTTATACCATAATTATAAAATTAAAAGGGAACCTCCCCAGTCATTCAGCAAACATTCATTTCCCGTCTCCCTCTCTGCAACCCTGTAGCCCCTAATCTGCTTCCGTGGATATAAACACAGTCACGTCATATAAACACAGTCATGTGACAACCAGCCCACCTAACAGTGTGTATAAGTGTTCACCATTGGTCCATGGAACAGCACAGAGCACTATCATACACTTTTTATGGCTGAGTACTATTCCACCTTTTGAATACATTTTCTCTTGCTTATCTGTTCCTGGGGTGACAGACACTCTGGTCCTTTCTACCTTCTGGCTGTGTGAACACTGTAGCCAGGAACATCCATGTCCACGTGTTCTTGTGGGCAGATGCCTGGGCGCAGGATGGCTGAGGCCCCTGTAGCTCTGACCAGCCTGGTTCCCATAGCAGCTGCCCTGCGCAGTCTAGAGACAGTGTGAGAAAATGGCCGTTCAAAAATACGGGTTCCATGGCTGGGACCTGAACCCAGGTGGGGCTGGATATACTGACCCAGGCGCCCTAGGGAGAGATTTCAATTCATGGCTGCCACTCAGGGGGTTGGAAGGATTGTTGGCTAGTTACCTGTATGAACCATGGACTTGATTAAGCCAGAAATCCTGGAGCCACCTTGGGCTAGTCCAAGGAAGGGGCCCCGAGGCTTGGCTAGTGAGTAAACAAGGACTAACATTCTCCACCATGGGAGGGCCCAGCAGACAATGACCCCTATGTCTGTGAAAATGCATTTGTGAGGGGACTCAGGCTTCCAGAGGTGGTGCGGGGGACATCCTTCCCTGCAGGAGAGCTCTGCAGTGGGCCAGAGTGCCTAGCTGGGGAAATCTAACTACAGAGGGCATACCCAGGTACTGGGTAGCAGAAGCCAGCTGTTGGCACTAGGTAACCAGCATTCAGGGGCTTTCTACCCTGATGAGATTTCTAGGGGTTCACAGTGTGCAAGTGGGGTGTCAGGATGTCCCTATTAAGGAGGTCAAGGCTGAGATGTAGCCTCTGAGGCCATCTGCTCAGGTACTGCTCCCTAGAGTGAGCAGAGTGGCCCAGTGAACAGCAAGGGGGTGGCTCTACCTAGGCCCAGCTGCTGCACCCCTCAGCCACACAGCCTGAAGGTCAGTGGTGCAGGAGACATCCCTTCGGATGCTGGACCAAATCCTGGTGTCCTCTGAGGGCAGCATGTGGCCTAGTGTTGAGCCTGGTGGAGTCTGGCCACATCACGTGATCTGAGCCATTGAGAGCTGGGTGTGTAAACTGGACATGACTGGTCTAATGGGACTGGAACAGAGCGGGCCTTGAGGGCGCAAGCCAGCTCCACGAAGACATGGCTCAAATATCTGTGGCCCCCTCTCTGACTCCTTGGCTTCCTCTCCGAGCCCCACCTGCAGCTTCCTGGTCAGGTCCTCATGGTCGGCAGGCAGAGGGAGGGAAGCCCCTGGGCTAGTGAGTGTTGGGGAGGGGAGGGGGATTGCCGTTGATGTAGTCCAGGCTGGCCTTAAACTCACTATGTACCTGAAGATGATCTTAAACTTGGGATCCTCCTGTCTCTACCTACCGAGAGACAAGATTGCAGATGTGCATTGACACATCTGGCTAGACTTTTACACAATTTCTTCTACACACCAGGCAAGCCTCTGGACACTGGCTACAGTCTCCACTACACCCTACTACAGCCCTGTGGTGATTCCCTTCCCCCTCATAAACACTCCCAGCCTAGTCTCTTGCACTTTCTGGTTCATGAGTCCTGGTGAGACTCCACACAGGGATCACCAGCAGGGTGCTCCCCGGTGAACCTGGTACAACATCTGCCATGATGGTGGCACCCCAAAGCTGTTACATAAATGGATTTTCATGGCACTCAAGTAAAAAGCCTGTTGTACCCCCCAAGACACAGCTGCCTTGCAAGATGATCCAGCTCAACTTGGGGCACCCTGAGGTCTAGACATGGTTAAAGATTATCAGCCCTGAACATTCGGGGGGGGGGGCTTCCCCCAAAAAGATGTGGCCATACCAGTAGGCAATTCCACACCCCAAAGAATCAACAGCAGGGGTTCAAGCCAATGCCTGTCTCTACCTGTCCCCAGCATCACTAATCACAACAGCCGTTCAAAGGGGCACAGTCCAAATGCCAGCCACGGCAGCGGGAGAAATGAGATCCACCTGTGGAATATTAATCAGCCATGAAAAGGCACAGGGTCCCCGAAGCTCTTACAGCACTGAGAAACCCTAAAAGGAGGGGAAGAGGCCAATGTAAGAGGTCAGATGCCGCGGAGTTCCCCTGCCGGAAGATGTCTGCAGGAAGCAAACCTCAGTGACAACAGAACACCCCAGAGAGGGATGTTCACAGGTGTGAACGTCCCTTCGGGGACGGTTTACCAGTCAGGAGAGGAGTATGTTTCAGAATGAGCCAGAAGTGACCATCACGGGACACTGTGAATGTACCAATAGCCTCTGGGGCGTCTCCTTTGAAAAAGTTCATTTGATGTCACATAAGCCAGCTCACTAGAAGTGTGGGCATGTATCCTCGCCCTCCCCACCTTTCCCTCATCAGTTTTGGGGCCGACTACACAGGCTGTAATCCTGGTTCTGACTCTGGCTAACCATAGGATCTCACCCTCAGTTTTCTCATCTGTACAATGGGGACCAGCCAGAGTCCTTTTCACATCAGTGAAGTGTGAGCCAGTGAGTGAAATACGACTGGGCACACCAAGGCACACACAGGGATCCCGGGGACCCACTAGACCTGGCCAGGACTGCATGATCCCATGGCTGCCTCTGACATCTAGGGATGGGAGAGTTTCCTGGTAGCCATACACGCAGTACGACATTACCTTCGAGCATCAAACCCATTGTGTACCACCCTCCCCGCCCTGCTTTTGTGTCCACCTCCCTTTTCAAATAATCCCGGTGACAGCCACACCCCAGGGCTGCCCGATGCAGGGCCTGATGGCGTTAAGCATTCCGTGTCAAGTTCACTGGCGGATACAGTGACTTGAGTCCCCCTCTCAGATGTCTGTAGCTGTGAGGCCTGGCTGGTCCTGTCTGCTCTCTGAACGATATTTATTGCTTGTGTAAATTGCCAGCGTCCCCCTGGGGGCTTCACTTTTTTTTTTCCTCCCCAGAAGATCCCAGACTGCGGGGTGGGGGGAGCCCAGCCTGGCAGACGCCAGCGGAGCAGGCTCCCTTCAGCGGCATTAATTATCTGTATGGCTTTCCCTAACAACAAAAGAAAAGGAAACATCTTGACCCCACCGCCTGCCAATATTTAAGGCACCGGGAGAGGGGCTGGCATTCCTTTCATCCGCGCCTCCCAGCGCTGATCTGCTGATGAAACTCGGCCCTCCCGCCCCGCGCCTCAGACAAGCGAACTCTGCAGCTTGATTAATTCCCCCATCTCAGGAAAGAGCTGAGTATACTCCAGAGTGTCGACTCGATTTTCTTCTATAAAAACAGCCTTGCGAGAAATTACAACCGCTTAGCCTATCCCCGTTCCAGAAGCTACTTGTAAAAACTATTCCTCTGTGGTGAAGGGGAGTGTGTCCTGCTGGACCCAGGTGGGGAGGAGGGGGAGAAGGCACACAGTGGCAGATGACCTCAGACAATTGCTCTGTGTGTGTGTGTTCGAGAGCGCGAGCGTGTGAATGTGTGTGTGCGTGTGTGTGTGTGTGTGTGTGTGTGTGTGTGTGTGCATGTGTGTATGTGTAAGCCAGAAGTTGATAGACATCAGGTGTCTTGTTCAATCGCTCTCCATCCTATTTTTTGAGTCAGGGTCTCTCCCTGAAGCCGCAGGTCACCCACTGAACAGACTGGCTGACCAGCCAGACCCAGGGATCCTCCCATCTCTGCCTTTCCAGTGCTAGGATTACATGCATCACTGTGCACAGCTTTTTACGTGGGCCCTAAGGATCCGAACCCAGGTCCTCACACACATACAGCAAGTACTTCCCCGACTGAGCCCTCTCCCCAGCCCCCAAGAGACAATTTCTTTATCTTAAATTAACATTAAGGGTGAGAAGCACCAGGCTTTCGGTAGGTCCTGGCAAAGGCTTCCCAGCAGCTCCAAGCAGACAGGTCTGGATCTTCTCCTACAGTTCTGTTTAGATGGAAGAGCTCTCTTCTGTGAGACCCAAACCTCTGAGGGCAAAGCATAGGTGACCATGGTGCTGTGGGGGACTGGATGGGACTCTGAGGAGAGATCTGGTTCAGTAGGAATAGAACTCAGTCCAGAGGATCAGGGAAGAGGATTCTGGCCGGTCAGGACCTGGAGAAACCAAACATTTCAAAGTGCAGGCGGATCTCTGAGTTCGAGGCCATCCTGGTCTACAGAGCAAGTTCCAGGACAGCTAGGATAGTTAGAAAAATCCTGTCTTGGAAAAAAAAAAAAAAAAAGAATCTCTGGGCAGGTAAGGGACATCCAAGACAAAAGTCGGGAAACTGGTTCGTGAGCCAAATCCAGCTCTTCCGATATCGTAAATAAAGTTTTACTGGAAATCAGCCATGCTCTTCCTTGCGCACACTGCCTTTGCTGGGGCCGAGTTGAGTAGCCGTGACGGAGACCATATGGCCCGCGATGGAGAAAATATCTACGGTATCTGTGATTTCGCTTTCCCTGGTTTTATCTAACTGTGATCAACTGCTGTCCAAAAATAAAGGGGAAAACCCAGAAATAAATGGTTCATGAGTTTGAAACGACGTATTATTCTAGTAGTGCATGAAATGTCACACGCTCATGCTCTGTCCCAGCCAGGAAATGGCATCAGAACTTCTTCTGGCATATATCTGCACTCTGTGTGTTACCTGCCCACCATAGCCATCTCAGTGTTCAGATCGATTGTCACAGAAGGGCGGTGCTGTGCTCACGGAACCCTTACACGCTAACCCAGCAATGCATCGCCCTATTCACTCCCCTTGCCACACAGGCACCAAGCCCTCTCACGGTATCTTGAGAATACACCATGAGGTATTCTGAGCGACAGGGAAGCAGTCAAAACTCTGCCTGCGTGCATGCGGACATGCGCGCTGACCTCAGGATATGTGCACATTCCTTCATCCCTCTCCACATCATTTTTTGAGACCGAGTCTCTCGTGGAAACCTGGAGCTTGCCGATTCAGCTAGCCTGCCTGGTCAGCAAGCCCCACAGATCCTCCTGTCTCTCTGCCTGCCCTCAGCTCTGGGAGTTTAGAACCACAACCCCACACTTGGCTTTTTTTTTTTTTTTTTTTTTTTTTGGTTTTTCGAGACAGGGTTTCTCTGTGTAGCTTTGCGCCTTTCCTGGAACTCACTTGGTAGCCCAGGCTGGCCTCGAACTCACAGAGATCCGCCTGGCTCTGCCTCCCGAGTGCTGGGATTAAAAGCGTGCGCCACCACCGCCCGGCTATACTTGGCTTTTTATGTGGGTGCTGAGGCTCAAACCCGGGTCCCTCATACCTCTAACTGCAAGGGCTTTACCAGCTGGGCCATCTCCCCAGCCCGCTGTCACAGCTTTACGTATGTTGTCACAATAATCTCACTTTATTGTTAGTTTATCCCTTGTCATGACTGAATTATAAAAATTAAACTTCATCCCTGGTTTGTATACATAGGAAAAAGCACGGACCATATAGGGTTAATAGTACCTGAGGTTTTGGACATCTGCTGGTGTCCTCAGCTGTGTCCCTTCAGACAAGGCAGGTTACTAAACTCAACTATGGCATATTTATATCATTTAACACTTTGAAAGACTATATATTTAATATGTGTATGCCCTATGTGTGTGAGGTTTTAGGCATGTGAGTGCAGGTGCCCACGGAGGCTGGAAGTGTTAGCTCCCCTGGAACGGGAGTCACAGGTGGTTGTGAGCTGCCTACGGTGTCGGGAACTGAACTCCGGTCCTCTGCAAGTACGGCACAGGTTCTTAACCACTAAGTCACCTCCCAGCTCCGTCATTTAATGCTTGATAATGTCTGGGTTTAGTGATAGATTTGGAAAGTCTTGGCTCAGCTGGGCAGTGGTGGTGGCGCACGCCTTTAATCCCAGCACTCGGGAGGCAGAGGCAGGTGGATCTCTGTGAGTTTGAGGCCAGCCTGGTCTACAGAGTGAGTTCCAGGACAGCCGGGACTACACAGAGAAACACTGCCTTGAAAAACCAAAAAGAAAGAAAGAAAGAAAAAAAAAAAAGTCTTGGCCTCTGCAGAGCTGACTCGCCCAAGCAGGCACAGTACAGGGTTCATTTCAGGAACTCAGAGGCCAAGGATTGTGAGGAGCCCACCCAAGAGAGACCCGGGAGGGGTGGCTGATAATCCCCACTGCCCAAATGAATAGGGACTTCTCCTACTGGAGACCTATGGGCAAGATGATAAATGACAGCTGGGGCTTACTGGGTCTCAACATTCTCCAACAGTGAATGGGTTAATACTATATGGGTTCTGTAGCCAAAATGGCTCAGGTTCAAATACCGTGTCTACCACTTCCTAGCTGTGTGACTTTGGGCAAGTAACTTTACCTCTCTGAGCCTCTATTTTCTCATCTGTAAAATGGGAATTATTCCAGCACCTACTGGATGGGGTGACTGTGGGGTTAAGCGTGCTGTTCTGGCACAGGGTACGTGGCACAGTGTTAGTTACGTTTACTGGTATTCTTATCAGGTTTGCCGTGGAATCAGATGACATATTCGTTTACCAGTGCACATGGCAGACATGAATATTTCTACCGAAGCTTCATGTCTCTGCTCCCACTGCCTCATTAGGGCTGAGTGAGGCCATGTGACTATGATTGAACAATCTGAGCACAGAAGCGAAGCATGAATGAGGCGTTTTACGGGTAGCATGAGACTCTGTAGAAGTTTCCAGACTTCCAGCATGGTAACCGCTGTATCAGAGCTGGTAGCGGCTGCTCCATCACTGTGGGTCCCTAAGTGACCGTGATGAGTGATGCTCATGAATGAGGGGCATGTGGTGTGGCATGAAAATCACCAAAGCACATACAGGCTCCTTCCTCACCGTGGTACGATATAGCCTGTATGGAGTGACAGGTGGTGTCCTGCCTGGTTTTGTGTGTCAACTTGACACAAGCCAGAGTCATCGGAGGGGAAGGAGCCTCACCTGAGGAGATGCCTCCTTGCGATCCAGCTGTAGGGCATTTTCTCAATTAGTGATCAGTGGGGGAGGGCCCATTCCGTGGTGGGTGGTGCCGTCCCTGGGCTGGTGGTCCTAGGTTCTATAAGAAAGCAGGCTGAGCAAGCCAGGGGAAGCAAGCCAGTGAGCAGCACCCCTCCATGGCCTCGGCATCAGCTCCTGCCTCCAGGATCCTGCCCTGTTTGGGTTCCTGTCCTGACTTCCTCCAGTGACGAACTATAATCTGGAAGAGTAAACCAGATAAGCCCTTTCCTCCTGAACTTGCTTTTTGGTCATGGTGTTCGTTGCAGCAACAGAAACCCTAAGATGAGTGGGCTTGACTCACAGCACTTACTGTTCCCCCAAACCACACACACCATCCAGAAGTCCCCCCATCTCTTCTGAGAGCATCAGGAAATGCGGGCTTCTGGGAGTGTCATGGTCCAGCCTACCCTACCTGACGAACATGAGTCAAGTATTAAAAAACACAAAAACTGCCAGGCGGTGGTGGCACACGCTTTTAATCCCAGCACTCGGGAGGCAGAGCCAGGCGGATCTCTGTGAGTTCGAGGCCAGCCTGGGCTACCAAGTGAGTCCCAGGAAAGGTGCAAAGCTACACAGAGAAACCCTGTCTCGAAAAACCAAAAAAAAAAAAAAAACTACACACAAGTGCATTTCAGCCCTCTCAATCTCCAGCCAGCATGGAACCTGTGGTGCTCCTGCCTCAGTCTACAGAGTGTCAGGGTCGCGTGAGTGTGCTGTCTCCCCCAGCCTTCTCCCTCTTGGACAGCCCCTATCAGCTGAAGCCCTCTTTAACCTTTGACCTCGGCTCCTCTAATGTATTTGTTCACCCTTCAAATATCTGGGTACCTATCTATCAGGTACCTATTAGCAGAGTCCAGGGGCTAAGCAAACCAACAAAATAGAGATTTTTTTTTTTTTTACTCTCTCAAACAACCTTGTTGGGAGACCACGGATTGGGACCAACCTTCTACATGAGGACCCCGCAGGCAAGATGGAGTCCCTCATGCTATGTACCACAGAATCAAATGGACATGCTGGCAGACGCCACAGGGGCCACTGACCCCGAACACAGGAGCTTCCAACAACCACCGTGAGCTAGCCGGGTCACCCGAGTCAGGCTTGATAAGGAAGCTTGTGTGACCTGATATGGGCCAACCCACCGCGTTCCCAATGCTCCGTTTCCTTGTCAGTTACCTCATGGCAAGCAGCTACCCACACAATAACCAGCATTCCTCCTATGCCCTGCGCCGTAGGCAACGCCATTCGGTTCTGTGGATTGAGGTATTGTTTGGTTTTTTTTCTTCTTTTAAAAATATTTTTAAAATGATTTATGCATTTTCATGTTATGCGCATTGGTGTTTTGCCTGCATGCGTGACTGTGTGAGGATGCCAGATCTCCTGGAGGCAGAGTTACAGACCGTGGTGAGCTGCCATGCGGGTGCTGGGAATTGAACCTGGAAAAAACAGATAGTGTGCTTAACCTCTGAGCCATCTCTCCAGCCCCTTGTGGGGTGAGGTGTCATTCGATTCTACAATCACCAATAAAAGCCAATCGAATCCATCGCCAAAGACAGTGGGGCTGGTATCACAGAAACCTCCTGGCGTGCCGATCTGTGATTTGGGAAGAACAATGGTCATCGTTGCCTCTGCTTTTCCAGGTTGTTCGGCAACTGAAATGGGGTTGAGTGGAACAGGAAATGCCAACTGTGACAGTGTGAGGCTGTCACTGCGTGACGTCTTCCTCCCATGGCTCCCCAGGGACCCCACTCAAGTTTCTGCTCAATCTCAGTTAACCTAGAGAATCAGCTCAGAGAGGGTTGTCCGCCCAACCCGTGTCCCCCTCCAGGGCTCCCGCACAGCACCCCACTTTCTCAATCCCCCTGCCTCTGAACCTCCACACTCTGCAGCCCATGCTGGCAGCCTGGCCACCTCGGGTCTTCTCAGAAAGTTCTTCCTAAAGTTTTCCTTCCAGTCCTTGCCCAGGGGACTTCATTAACATCCGGCCTCCATATCGACCTAGGATCAAAAGCACAACGAACTCTATCTAGCCCAGTCCTGTCCACAAGCCAATCGGTTAACAACACGATGCCCTATGTTGTGCTTCCTCGGGATCGGGGCGGGAGGGAGGGTGGGGCGGGGGGCTGGGGGCATCACTTGTCTTCCCTACCTGTCGACATCTTGCAGACTTGGCTTTTCCTACTCACAAGTGGAGCCTAATTTGATCAAGATCCCACGGCTGGTTTTCCTAATGCTCTGAGAGACATTGGAAGATGGTACCTTTTTACCAAAGAAATTAAAACTCTGCATTATCATCGCTGCTATAATCATGCCGGTGAGATGGCTCTGTGGGTAAAGGTGCTTGCTGCCAGGCCTGACAGCTCAAGTTAGAACCCCAGGACCCCGTAGAAGAAGAGAACCAATTTCTGCAAGTGTCTTCTGACCACCATACACATGCATACACAGAGACATGCACAAGCACACTCATACACACTCTAAATCCATAAATGTAAAAACCACAACTACACACACACACCTGCCTGTCGTATGAACAGGGGTCCTCAAGGTGCAACCCATGACAGCCGGAGCTGAGTATGCAGCACAAGGCCACGCAGGGCTTGGAAGAGGACTCAGTTTACCCATCTGCAGACAGACACTAAAGAGTATGTGGGGCTGTGAATGACAGCAGCCAGCAAGGCACAGGTGTATGCCAGAAGATGAGAAGAAGGGACTCTGTCCTTCATTCATTCACGCACTCGCACACTCATTCATAAATCCTCATGAGAAACTCACTGGGTTCGAGTCCATGAACCAGAGAGAGCCGGTGATCCCTCTGCCTTTCAGGAGCTTACGGTTCCCTGGAGG
This sequence comes from Peromyscus eremicus, assembly GCF_949786415.1. Classification (NCBI taxonomy): domain Eukaryota; kingdom Metazoa; phylum Chordata; class Mammalia; order Rodentia; family Cricetidae; genus Peromyscus; species Peromyscus eremicus. The sequence goes on along the minus strand of NC_081438.1, from coordinate 12,223,989 downwards.
TGACAGATGGAAAGTGTCACCGCATGAAGAATTTCTCAAACAGGGCGGCGGTGGCGCATGACTTTAATCCCAGCACTCGGGAGGCTGAGCCAGGCGGATCTCTGTGAGTTCGAGGCCAGCCCGGGCTACAGAGTGAGTTCCAGGAAAGGCGCCAAAGCTACACGGAGAAACCCTGTCTTGAAAAACCAAAGAAAAAAAGAAAGGAAGGAAGGAAGGAAGGAAGGAAGGAAGAATTTCTCTATGGTGATTAGTGCTGGGGGGGGCACAGGGCAGAGCAGGAGGCGCCTGGGCAGTCGCAGGGCAGAGGAAGGATCTACACTGGCACTCCAATGGACTAAGAGAAGAGCTGGGACAAGAGGGGTAGTTCATGGACGAAAGACTGCATGTGCCTCCTTTACAACTTCTGCTTTCTCCAGAGTCATCTGAGTCCACACGGTCCCCGTCAGCCCTTCGGACCAGCTTTGGTTGGTGGGTAGAAGAAACCGAAGAGTCAATTTCTGAATTCATATGAAAATGTAAAGGATGCGGACTATAGAGAGACATCTTGAAATGGAAGAAGAAAGCTGGAAGACTTGGTTTTGGTTTTAGTTTTTTGTTTTGTTTTGCTTTGTTTTGTTTTGTTTTTGTTTTTATTTGAGGCAGGGTTTCTCTGCGTGGTTTTGGTGCCTGTCCTGGATCTTGATCTGTAAACCAGGCTGGCCTCAAACTCACAGAGATCCCCCTGTCTCTGCCTCCCGAGTGCTGGGATTAAAGGCGTGTGCCACCACCACCCAGCTCAAAGCTGGAAGACTTTAATTCATGCCCGATCCTCTGTGAAGCTGGAGGGTGCTACATGGTGCCTGCCGGGAAGACGGGCAGGCTACTCCGTGGGAAGCAACAACCTGTAAGCAGAGGCTAACCTCACCTTGGAATAGAGAAATGGGGGCACACAGTACTGAAGGTGGATGTCCAGGAGCTGCCTAGAGATGGGGCTCAGTGGTTAAGAGCACTGCTTATGCACGCTCTTGCAGAGGATCTGGGCTCCATTCCCAGCACCCACAAGGCAACTTTCAACCATCCGTAACTCTGGTTCCAGGGGATCCAATGCGCCTCTCCAGCCTCTACAGGTTCTGGGCGCAAAAGTGGGGAACAGACATACATACAGGCCAAGCGTATCTAAAAAATTAAAAGAGATCCTTGAGCTGGAAGTCCACCTAAGAAATGACAAGGACCCTCAAGCCCTTCCCTCACACCATAGACTCAGAGAACTTGAGGCATGGGATAGACTCAAACAGAAAACGAGGGAAGGATTTGAATACAAAGGGTAACACAAGGGATTTGAGAAGAGGGAGGGTCAAAGGTCACAGTTTATGAAAACAAACCAATAGGTTACCACGTGAGAAAGTCCAGCCTCCCCCAGTGTCCGAGCCTGATTAGACATCCCCACCATCTACTGGGGAGAGCCTGAGTCAGGTGTTCAGAACCCCAAGTTCCTCCCCAACCATCCCCAGCTAGAACTCACCACACTCGTCCCCCGCCCTCCCTGCCGCCCCCTCCACCATCCAGCCCACAGGCGTCCATCAAGTTCCAACTCAGCTCCTTTATGCCCCAGGACTTTTGCTGATGCTGCTCCTCCTACCCGAGGATTTCCCTCCATCCCTCCAACGGTGCCTCACACATCACCTCCTTGAGAGGCGACCCAAAGTGCCAAGCACCGAGGCCGGGACCGCAGACTCGCTAAGCCCATCCAGGTGAGCGAGCACCTGACGCTACCCAACCCCCGCGGTGCCTAGGGACATAGGGCCAAGCTACATCTTAGAACCAAGTGGCCTCAGTGCTGGCGAGATGGAAGGGGTAAAGACACTTGCAGCCAAGCACGCTGACCTGAGGTTAATTCCTGAGACCCACTTGATAGAGAGAACTGACTTCCCATACGTTATCCCTCTGACCTTGATACATGCCAGACACGTGCAAGCCCACACAGGCGCACATGCACGCTCACACACATAGATGCATACACACAAATAAAATGTAATAAATATTGAAGTAAGGGCAGAAGAGATAAGAGCTCAGTGGTTTAGAACCTTTAGTGCTCTCACAGAGTTCCTGAGTTCAGTTCCCAGCACCCACACTGGGTGGCTCACAATCACCTATATAACTCTAGAGAAAGGAGATCCGGTGCTCTTCTGGGCCCCCACAAGAACTTGCACGCACATACACACACACCTAATTTTTTAAAAAAAATCAAATAAGCCTTTAAAATACACATTGAAGTGAACCAGGTGTCCTCAATCCACAAAGATCATCGCATGGAACAGACAGACAACGCAAGAGGCATTGTGCAGCTGAAACCCGTACACTTCCCCAACATGGTTTCTTTTAACCTGCAGAGGTGGCAAGACATCTCTCGGGGGCCCAGAGGAGAAGAAAGCACAGACTGTAATTGCAGCTGGGAGCATCCTGGGCCCTTTAGGTCTCTGCAGTCCTGAGGTCTCACCTCCATGGGGGAAGACGCGGTTCCTCTCCCTGCACAGGCAGATTCCAGAGCCCTGCTGTCCCGGCATGCTGCCGCCTCCCAGAGCTCTCTCAGGCCTTGGTTTTGCAAGGCAGAAATAAAAAGTGGTTTTTTTTGTGTGCCGCAGCTAGCATTGATCTTGGCGCAGTCAGAGGCTGCTTCCTTAATTCCAGAAGCTCCCATCCCCTACGCCAGGCTGAGCTCCTTCGCAATCTGAGGCAAGGGAGAGTTCTGGATCTTAACATTCCCTTCCGCCCAGATGCCTTCGTTCTTCCGGGAATAATGAACCACACCTGCTCGCGGCCTCCTCTCACAAGGGCAAAGGCTTCATGGTTCCTGGGAGAGAGCCCCACATCGGCCACCGACCTTAGCCGCCCCAGTCAAGCCCAGTACGACTGCTGCGTTTACCTTGTAGGTGGACTGTCCTTCCTAGGCTTTTTGTTTTGTTTCTAGACAGGGTCTCAGGTAGCCCAGGCTCGCCTCAAGTGCACTATAGAGTCAGGGATGACCTTGAACTTCTGACTCCCTGCAGAATCCCAGAGTGACAGAGAGCTGAGATTGCAAGTGTGTACTACCACACCTGGTCTCGTGGGGCTGGGGCTCGAACCCAGGGCCTCATACATGTTAGAGAAGCCCTCCACCAACTGAGCCACATCCCTGGCCCTCGAATGAGGTTCTTCTTATGTCAACTTTGGAAAGACTGGACAGGGACACCAAGAGGCATGGCTGGAGCTCTGGGAAGTAGACTAAAGGGAAACCCTGGAAGCCCACCTTCCTTCAGAGGCTTCGGAAGGTGGAAGGTGCCTTTTTCTCAAAACCAGTCTCCCATTAGGGGAACAGGTATGAGTACAGAGTGGCCTCTGCAGGACCCAGCCAGGTGAACAGCTGAGGCTCTTTGTGACTGGACAGAGCCTTCTGCCTGACATGGCGTCCACCAACGTCCTCGCGGCCCTGGAACCTGTTAGAGCATCTCTCTGCCTCACTGGGCCCTGCTGATGGGAACCTGTGTTGTACGGCTCTCCCGGTACCGGTCAGCAAGCGCGTGAAGTTAAGCTGAGCTATGCCGTGGGACAGGGAGGGTCCAGAAAAGAGCCAGCAGGAAGGGAGTGAGGTGCCTGGGGCCACCAAGGCCCCAGCACAAACCACCCTAATCCAGCTGCCAAGCAAGGTCAGTGGATGGCCCAGTAGTGGGCATCCCAGCAAAGTTCACCGAATCCCAAATCACTAAATCCTCGGGGCTTCCAGACCCACAGCACCAGCATCACCTGGGGACTTTCTAGAGCGGCAGTCTCAAGACACTTGGGCCCACTCAACTCCCAGGGCTGGACGAGTTCCCACAAGGTCCTTACTAACACAGGTCCCAGCTGAAAACACTGGGACCCCCCTGCACTGGGCCTCAACCTTGTTTTTTTTGAGAAAAGGTCTCTCATGCACCTGTAACTCATCAAGTAGGCCAGGCTGGCCAGAAGCCCCTAGAGATCTATCCACCATCTCCACGTCCCCGGAGCTGTCACTCCAAGTGTGCACCCCTTTCCATATCCTCTTGTGTAGGTTCAAGGACCCAAGTTCAAGTCTCCGTGCTTTGAAGACAGACGCGTTCGTTACCTACTGGGCCATCTCCCCAGCCACGCCGTCTGAGGGACTCCAACCCGAGACACAGGCCTTGGAGATGACAGACACGCAAAGCTTAGCTTCTTAAGGAATGGCAGGGCAAACGACCCCTGGTCGCTCATGAACCTGGGCCAGACCCAAGGAAGTTCAAAGCCATTGAGTGCTTTGAGTAAGTCTGTTTCCATCCCCCAACTCTTCCCCTGGGAAAAGGATTTTAGTCAAGAGGAATCTGGGGCTGGGTCGCTCGGTCGGTCCTCCGACCATGTGGCTCCCCACCACCCTGCATGCCTCCTCACCATGCTCCCCAGCCATCCCGATAAACACGGTGAGGATTTCACGCACTAGATCCCACCCAGCCTCGACTGTCATTTCTGGATTTGCACCGTTTTAATGAATGCCAAAACTGTTTTTTTTTCACTTGATAGATCTTGACAAGACCAACAATCGCAGATTAGAGGGAAACTTCTTGCTTTTCAACAAAGGTTAATAAATAGTGACAGCATTAAGTCTAGTCTGATTAACTAATGCTGAGAGGTATTATTGCCGTTTGCAACGCAAAATCATTATTGGATTAAGCACGGCATATAAAAATGAAATGTGAGTTTTAATCTCAAACAGAGAGCATGGGCTGCTCGCGTGGAGGCGGGGTGGCACACGGAGGCCCGTATTAATTTTTAAGTTGCTCTGGTGAAGGGATATTACATGTCATTTTTTCTGGTCTGGGTTTGGTCAGGGGAGAAGAGGCCCCTTAGATACGGAAAGGCAGAAACAGCGAGCAGCCCCTTGGGCTGAACTGTATCAGAAAGGGACCTGTAGTAAGAGTCACACACAACCCAGGGACCACAGGTGAGGGCCTATGTCTCGTGGTGCCTTGAGCTCCCAGATCATCCCTGGGGAAGCGGGAGGTGGGGAGGTGCTCGAGCATGTCCTGAGAGAAGATGACCGAGGAGCAGAATGGAGGGGAATAGCTGGACCTGGTGGGACGCGGCCCTGGACCAGAGTGAGGAAAGAGACGGGACCCAAGTGTCAGCTCCCGCCTGCCTCACCCTGACCCTGTCCCCCGAGGACCACTGTGACGGTGGCCTCGACCTGCTGCAGGAATCAATCCAGGGAGCCTGGAACAATGTGTCCTTCCAGAAAGCAAGGGAGGTCCCAAGCCACTTGCAAGCCCCGAGAGTCCAGGAGCCAAGAAGCAAAGACCCCAAGGGCCAGAGACGGGACAACCGGAGCAGGATGCAGACAGTCACGGTGTGAGGGCTCACCCCACAGACTTCCATCTGAGGGCTGCTGGCAACACTCTTACACATTTCCTTGGACATCTTTGGAGGAGGCTCACAGGTCACTCAACGGACGACTGCAGCTGTCAGGGAGGAGGCACGTGCCTGCCCTTCCTTCCGAACACCCTTCCCTTGTTTCTGAGGGAACTGAGGGGCGCTGAGGGCCACTTTCTCCACAGAGAAATGTCCCAGCCATGAGCAAGAGGGGGCACCAGCCAATGAGTTTGCAGACCCAGCAGAGGCTGTTGCTGGGGACTAAAGCCGGACGACAGGGAATTCAACAATGAAGGAGGGGGACGGCCAGACCTGGGGCGCCTACCGATGCCACACCATGCGGCCACTGCCAGGGGTTCTTGCCCAAAGCATGGGGCCAAACCATCACATGCCCAGACCTGTGGACAGGAGCTCCCAGGAGACCCCAGGGGACACCTGGTCAGTCACCTCCAATGGAGGGAGCCCCCATGGGATGAATGAGCTGGCTTCTGTGAAGAGAAAAAGGATGGGAGGAAAAGCTGGGTATCGTGTCTCACACCCGCCACCTCAGTGTCCGGGCTCAGTCCCCTAGGACACACAGGGAGTCTGATGCCAGTCTGGGCTACCTGAGACCTTGTCTCAAATCTTAAAAGGGGGGATGGGGTAGGAGGCACAGAGGGGGAGGAGAGGAGATGGTTAAGTTAAATGCCCGTCATACAAGCACGGGGACCCGGGTTTTAATGTCCAGCATCTATGTTCAAAAACCACACTTGTAGCCCCCCGCGCTGGTGAGGCAGAGGCGGGCAGGGCAGATCACTGGGTCTTACGGGCCAGCCTGGGCTACCTGGCAAACTCCAAGCTGATGAGAGAGCCTGTCTCAAAAACCACGGTGGACACCACCGGAGCAATGACACTCCTGGCCTTCAGGAGTCCGTGGGACCCAATGTGCGCAGGGGTGGGGGACACTTATATGCGCGGGGGTGGGGGAGATAGGAACAGAGTGGGTTCTGTCGGGGGCTGGAAGGGGGGAGACAGAATGGAGTCGGAAGCCTCAAGTACGTAAAACACGCATAAATAATTGAGAAGATAAACAGCTGGAGGGGAGAGGAAGAGCATCCACTCATCAACGTGAAGGGATATTGGCATCAGAAAATGGCCGTGTGGCACGCTGCAGTCACTGTTGGAGGCAAGGGGCATCTTGGATGCTAAAATCAGCGGGGCCCACCAACGAGCTGCTGAGGGAGCCTCCAAATGTCTCCCCCCATGAGATACTTATCGATCACACACAGAGAAGGAGCAGCCCTTCAGAGGAGAGGCCAGTTGACGGCAGGTCGCTATCAGCACAGTGGGGGCAGGTTGACTGTGGCACCCCCTGACAGGGCGCCTCGAGGACACAGCCTCCCTCCTCTGACATCGCTGCCCAAAATGCACAACCTACAGCCACCGGGGACAGCCAGCCTCCAGAGCAAAACGGTCGGTCCATATCCAAAGCATCAGGGTTGTAAGGGACCAAGACTGAAGTGAGGTGGCTCTGTCGGTAGGGCACCTGCCCTAGCATGCAAGGACCCTGAGTTGATCCTGTCCAGCACCTGGGAAGTTCACATACAGGAAGTTCGCAAGCCCAAGGCCATCCTTGGCTATATAGCAAGCTCGGGACCAGCCTGGGCTACATCGGAACCTATCTCAAAAAAGAAAGAAGAAGAAAAGGTGTGGAGCAGAAACGGACTCCGGGCTGGGGGAATGTGAGTCAACGGAGCCCAGTTCAGGTTGAACAGAGACCGAAGGGTGCTGGGGACCTGTGTCCCGGCAAATCTCAGCCAGCCTTTGTCCTGTGGTGAGGCGGAACCCGAACACGACAGGGACTCCTGGGAATTCCTCGTCTCGTCTCATTCTGACATTTGGTGAATGCTTTCGGCCCCCATCTCAAGATCAGAAGTTAAGAAGTAACTTTCTGCCAGGACCTGACCTTACCCCTCTCCCTGGACTCTCCGGTCCTCCAAGGTAGACCCACTCCTGCATGGGCACCTGCAGCAGCCCTTGCGACCCTGGAGGCTTCTGGCCTTGCCCAGGGGAGGCCCAGCTCGGGGGACAACAAAATGCAGCTGCAGAAAAGAATCGTGCATGACATCCCTATGACAACTCTGCCCCGCTCCATCAGGCGGGAGAGCATGAGTGTGCCCCACTGTCATGGAGCAGACCCCAGAAGTCGGACCCAGGGCCCAGTGAGGGACCTGTAGGCCAGGACACAGAGCGGGGTTCACCGGGGTCCAGTCAGACCTTGGGCACCACGCAGAGGAACAGTGAAATGGGGACAGGGTCGTGGTTTCCGCGGTAAGCTGTCACTCGGCACCGTGTGGAGGGTGAGGCTGGTGCCCGACGGGAGGGAGGTGGCAGGTATGGTTGTCACCGTAGCTTGTCCACGGACCACATCGTATGGGTGGCTGACCCAGCGAAACTCACACTCACTTCCTTACTTCTCCCTGACCCCAGCTGACCCCATCTATCCATCCCTCTCCTCTGTCCTGGCCCCAGTGGACAGTTGCTCTCCTCCTGTATCTCCTGAGACGTCTATGCATCCCTATCTGTTCATAAAGTCCTGACACAACACTGTGTCTGTCTTCTGCACCGCCCCTTGTGGTCACATGTTTGTTAGACGTGAGGTCAAAGGCCTCCTCCAGGAAGTCCTCTAGGATGGCCTCAGACCCACCCTAACCCTTCTCCCTTGTTCCATAGACTATACTACCAGTCTGGCAGCAACTAAAACTCCTTTCTGGGCTTGGTGGGGGGGTGAGGCCTGGTGGCAGACCCTCTTGCCTAACATGGGAGAGGCCTCGGTCTCATCCCCAACACACACACACCCCACACACACACAAATAAAAGCTCCTGGGATGAGTCACCAGCGCTGCGGCTGCAGTCAGAACGCCTGTCACGTATGAGGAACTCTCCATCCCCTGCACAGCCCACTCGGTAGGCACGAGTGCTCGCCCACCATGCAGATTAGAAAACTGAGTCACAGGGAGGCAAAGCCATTGTCATAGTCACCTGGGGAGGGGAGGGGACCCGAGGGGGGAGGAGACAAGGGCAGGCTCCTGCTGGCTCCAGAGTCCTTCCCTCCCCCCACCCCCACCCCCCACCCCGTGAAGGGAGGCATTGAGGAAGCCACCCTGCTGCTGGGGAGGGGAGAGCACGCAGCTTCCCGCCCCACCCCACCACCCCAGCCCAGTCCCGAATTTCAAACCATCCCCATCCGCTGAGTCACCACCTCCTCGGCCCCTGCAGGGAGGAGAGAAATCAATACTCATCGCCTATCAACTCAAGTGAACCGGAGAGGGGCCCCTAAGGCCACGGCCCTCGTTCAGGAGCCCCAGACTCCACCTCACTGTAGTTAAAACATTTCCCTTCTATCACCCCCAATATTTCTGAGGCGCTGGAGAGAAAGAAGAAGGGAGAGCGTCCCTCTCTGCACCTGAACCCCCAAGTGTGGCCCTGAGGCTATTTGGGGACAGCGCTGAACCACTGGGCTGAGCAGCCAAGGGCAGAAGCTGGGGGAGGAGAAAGGCCACAAGATGTCAGGCCAGGAGGAGCAGGGCGAGCAAAGCCACTGCGTTGGCAGCCTCTCACACTGTCCCCGCTCTCCTGCAGGGCCGCCATCCTCCGAGGGCCATGGCATGCTACAATCTCAAAACGGAGTTTAGCAATCCCTTCCCATCTGGCAACCCTGCAGCCCCGCCGGGAATCCACAGGGCTGCGTTCGGTTCCTTCCCTAAATACGAACATGATAGGTGAGGAGACAGGTTCCGAGAGGCTAAGGAATGTGCCTCACATCACACAGCCTGAAGGGCAAAGAGGTGGAATTTGAACCTGGGAAGGCTGGTGTGAGTGGCCCAGGCTTTGGGGAGAGGGCATCTATAAATGAGGGGTTCAGAAAGATGGCTTGGGGGCTTTCTTTAGGACCCCCCTTGAGCCTCCCCAGGAGGCTGGCTTCTAAACTAAGCCCTTCCCAAGGCTCGAAACCCATTGGCAGAAACTGCTTCCGCGCCTACTGTATTTTCATAACATGGGGTCAAATGGAGAGCTGTGGCCTGTCAGAGACCCTGGCCTCTGTGACGGAGCACCATGCAGCCAGGGTACAGTGGAGCTAGGTGCCAGCTGTGGAGCAAGACCTCACCGTGCCCACGAAATACCAAAGTTATAACCATCAGAGGTAGGTAAAGCCCAAGGCGGGGCTTGACTGGGAGAAACATGCACAGAGGTGGTCAGAGCCACCCACCACCACCCGGCAGAGCGTCCCTCCAGCGTGACACCCAAGTCATTTACTGTAGCTACTGATGAAGAGCGGCATTCTAGCCTTAGGAGTGGGCAGGCAGGGAGAAAGCGGCCTGCTGAGACGCCCTCTTCCCAGAAGCTGGATACAGACATCGGAAGCCGCGCCTGGAACTTTCAGGTCTCCTGAGCTAGCAACCGTCCTTAACTGTAGAAGTGCCTCTTACACAGATCCACAAGAGTTCAATCATGCCGGTAGAGAGCAGCCGCGGGTCCCCCCTCACCGTAACCCAGTTCCAGAGAAACCTGCAGGGGTTCTGTGCACTGTTCTATGCACTGAACCAGCTCTCGGTCGGTCGCTGACACAGGTCCCTCCCTTGCATCAGGCAGAGCCCAGAAGAACTCACTCAAAGGATGAATGAAGTTCCCATGGCTGACAGTGACTGACTGGGAGTGTGGAGTACTTCATTGCCCCCTCCCCTCCTCCCCGCACCCCCATCCCTGCCCCCTGTACCCCCACCCCCGCTCCCCGCCCCTGCTCCCCACTCTCACCTCTAACCCACCCCCTGGTCTTGGCGTTTCATGATGTCTCTATTTCCGGCCATCATACCCGCAGTCTGGTGACCAACTGTAAAGGAGGTTCTGGCCCCCCACAGCCTGCAGGCTGGAAGAGGGGAAGGACACAGATTCCTATCAGAACCCTGTTGGAGAAAGCTGCCAGGCTGGGCCTGAACCCAGCAGCTCCATTGACCACAGTAGGTGCTCAGGACACCCTCCCCCCACCCACCTAACCTGGCCTTCTGCTAGGGCTGTGCATGGGCCTCCCAGAGCTTAAAGCCCCTCCCTATCCCAGGGAAGAGGCTCCGCCCACAAGCCTCTTGGATGAAAGAGTGCCCCCTGTAGGCAGGACACGGGAACACTTCTCTGAGGCTGCTGAGTTTTGTAAAGCGCTCTTCCTTGGACAGGACAGTCCCTCTGTCCATGTCAAGACGTGGTCTTCAGATGGCCTCAGGACCTCCGTTACAGCGACAAGGACAACTTCCTCACAAACAACAAGGGCGTTTCAGAAATCATTTACCATGCCATCCACCAGGTGAAATGGGTAAAGTGGAGCCAGCAAGATGGTGGGGTGTGTGTGTGTGTGTGTGTGTGTGTGTGTGTGTGTGTGTGTGTGTGTGTGTGTGTGTGATCCCTGGGACCTACAGAGTGGCCGGAGAGAACTGACGCCCACGAGTTGTCCTCTGACCTCCACATATGTCCTGTGACGTGTGCACACACATGCCTGTGTACACACACCGATTTTTAGACATTAAAAAAAAAATTGTAAGTAGCTAGAGGGGGCCAGAGAGGGTAAGCATCTGGCTCAAGGTCACCCAGCAACTCGAGAAGCCAGGACTTCTACATCAACCCGGAAGACAGGATTAAGCAGGAACTGCTTTGGGGAGTCTGTGGACACCCGGCATGCAGGCCTCAGGTCTGAGCACCCACCCAAGTGACGCATGGTGCTGTGCCCCTGAGCACTTCACGGCAGCCGCAGAGCAGGTTGACTCTGGGCACCGGATGGGGCGACACCACACGGCCCTCCCCTCTGAGGTCTGCCACCACGGTCCACATGTCAGTCAGCTCAGCAGAGAGCACACGACGGTTTGGGTGGCCACAGCCGCCACAAGCCAGCAGGGGGCTGAACCAAGGCTGAGTGAGGGCCGCCAGGGGCTCCCCTGCCAGCTGCTCCTGCCCCTGGCTGCAGCCCAGGGTGGCTCTGGCCAAGTCTGTACCTGCTGTGCTAGTTGACTGGAGAGAGGAAGGCAGATCGGCCCACCCCTGGGGACACCGCCCTGCAACCCCATGCCATGCTGCCCGGTGGGTGCCTACATCCCGGCACAGGCAGGGCTTCGGAGAAGCGGCCTCCATGCCGCCGTGTGTTTAACAATGGAAGAAGCGTGGAAGCGCTTCCAAGCTGGGGGGATGTTTTAATCTGCATTCCACTGTTCCAGAAATAACAACAATAGTGCCTGCTCTGTAACCTTTTATGTAAAACGAGGAGACAGCCTCACAGGATTAACCAAGACGAAGGTACGGTTAATACCGTTAAGTGAGCTGAGGAAACTGAGGCACGGATAGAACGACCTGGCGGGGATCACACAGGGCGAGGGCACTCCACGTACGCCAGCTGGCCATGCAGACCTGTACTGATCAAGAAAGACCTTCTCCATAACAAACGAGAAATAGCCAGCCGCCCTGGTGCTGTGAGAACTTCATTCTGCAGCCAAAGCAGTGAGACTCAGAGTAGCTGACGGATGTGCTCAAGGACACACAGCATTTGCAGCCAGACTCTAGATGTACGCACCACACATGGGCCGGGTTCCCTGCATGTGGCAAGGTGCCTGACTTCCACTTTGTGACATGTACCTCCCTACCCCCATCCAGCCACCGGCTCTGCAGAGGGAAGGACCTATTGTGGGCAGACCCACGCAGGGGAAAGGTTCTCCTGGCTGGGAGCAACTGCATAGCCACCGGCCCCCTGAAGAGTAAAAGGGCAGGTTGTATCCCAAAGAGGACTGAGCCATCCTGATGATCTCCAGGGCTGGGGACGCCTTCCTTCAAGGAGCTGCTGGGGAAGCCTGGGGATGGGGCAGCTCTTGTCGGCCACGGGGCCACAACAGCCACAACACCACAGACAGCAGCGAGCAGATCTAACCCTTCCCAGCAGGGCTGGGTGAAGTAACAGAGCCACAGCCCTGGACGGGCATCTGGGACCGGCTGGGGTGCAGCCTGCCTGCCCCCCTCAGCCTGCACCAGCTTTCCAGGGCCAGGCAGGATCATGGCATCCCCGCTCTGGCAGGAGCCAAAAGAGTGCCACGTGCACACACACATGCAGCTCACATGTGTCAAACACGCTCACGTGTGCCCACACCGTCACTCACCCAGAACGCTCACACTCTGCGCACCCACACAGCGCAACGTCCACGTGCCCTGTGCGTGCACATATGTTCAAAGGCACTTAACCTATATGCACCCTTGTACATGCACACCGGTGTGTGCTTACACACGCCCATTCCCTGAAACACACACACCTGCAGCCACAGGGACCCACAATTACAGACTTATGTCTCCCCAAGGCCACACGGGGTGCAGAGTGCAGACCCACATGTAAGCCACACCCATGAACACCTCCTGAAGACAGGCACAGACCCCGAAAGCCACAACTCCTGAACACACACGCACGGGGACAAAGATCCCCATCCCATCTCACATGTTGGTGACTCTCAAAGCCATTATCTGAGGGAGAAAACCATAGAGTCACACATCCCCTCTCTCTCTCTCTCTCTCTCTCTCTCTCTCTCTCTCTCTCTCTCTCTCCCTCTCTCTCTCCCTCTCCCTCTCCCTCTCCCTCTCCCTCTCCCTCTCCCTCTCCCTCTCCCTCTCTCTCTCTCTCACACACACACACACACACACACACACACACACACACACACACACACATGCACGGCAGGCAGGACACAGACAGATGCAAGGACACCAGCCTTGAATCCTGCTCACACACCACCTCCTCCTGCACTCACCCTGGGCAGCTCTGTCCTCCCCCGAGCCACCAAGGCAGCAAATGTCCGGTGACAGCAGGGACGGACGGACGGGCAGCGTGAGCCCCTGCGAGAGCGAGCTGAGCGAGGGCCGTCTGCAGCCTCGGCACATGCGAAGAATGTGCAGAAATAAATGCGAAAAGGCTGCTGGCGGCCCTTCCCACAGGACTCAGAGCTGACGCAGGTTCTGCTCCGCAACAAACATCGCCCTTCTAATTTTAAAGGCAGTGGCATTACCTCTTCAGCGCTCGAGACGGCTAGTTGCCACCTCGCCCCCTGCGCTGGCCACCGGCAGGGCCAGGCGTCGATGGGACCCACTGGTCACTAGAGTCTAACCTACATCGCTCCTGCAGGCCCCGCTAAGGTGGTCGGGGCGACCGGAAGCCCCAAATCTACGATACCCCAACATTCCCCCCTCCCAATCGTATCTCAGTGAGTTGGATCCCTGTGGCCCCAGCCCTGCTTTTCACAGAAGCACCACATATGATGGCAAGATCAGACAGTGGGGGACAGGCTGTAAACCGGGGCTCCGTTACCCACTCACAAAGCACCCCCGCCTGCACGCCATCTCATTTCACTCATCCCTACCGGGCCTAATCTGGACCCAGGAACCGCTCAGATGAGAAAGGAGATCAAACCCGGCCCGAGATAGCAGTGTGGGCTATGCGGACGAGCACCAGGGCAAAGACCCCACCATGCTTGCTTAGCTGGGGCCTTCCTCTAACCCCTGGGGGCCCCGTGGCCTTCTGGGCTGTGACTCTGCCATAAAGGCCACCCTGGCCTTTGCTCCAGCTGCCTTCTCCCGCTGAAACATATCCAGTCACCTCTGAGCCTCTGTGCCACTTTGTACCCCAGCTGGAGGGGCCTGAGATCCTGCGGCCGGCAGGACAGCCTCGCTCCCGTCTTCACTGGGATGCGTGACACAAGCTGCTGTCCCCCCAGATCCAGGCAGCTGACCCCAGACTTCCATGCTGGCCAAGCACCTACCCACAGTTCTTGGGCCTCCCAGCTCCCAGCTCAAGCCAGCTTCCTCTCCCTGCCTCATTCTGGGTCTATCTGATCCTGGGATTCCCTGAGGGCAGCCTGCAGTGAACCACTAGATCTGGGTGGTTGATGGATGAATGAGTCAACAATCTGGGCACAACGGGCCCAGAGCTTAGGTCTGGCGTCCACAGACGCCAAGAGAGGACCAGCAAAGACAGAAGCCGGCAAGGACACACTAAAAGGGGGAAGGTGACATGGGCTTTTGGCTTTTACCTATTCTGTCAAGGGCCACCAGGTCAGACCCCCTACCTGCCTAGTGGAAAAATAGGTGGGAGACAGAGACACTAGCAGAGATCTCTCTGTGGCTCTGACAGAACCCCGGGGACCCTCAGTCTCCAGGCTTAGGACCCTGGACACAGGCCTGGCCCCCTACAGCAGCTCCGCTCTCTGTGGTAGTGGGAGAGCTCTCTGCAAAAGGCCAAGTACACCGGCCACCAAGGCTGCCGCTTGAGCCACAGCACAGCTCCCTGGAATGAACTGACCAAATGCCCAACCCTGGGTCCAAACCACACAAGAAAGGGAGGTCCCTCAGCCCCAACAAATGCTCACTGGGACCCCAACGCAAGCTCACCTGAACCCCAATGCATGGTCACCTGAACCCCAACAAAATGAAAAAGAGCCTGCACTGTTCCTGGTGCCCAGTAAAGTTCCTGGGTGTCAAAAGGCTCCAACCCTGTGCCTGGACCAGCAGCATGGGGCTCCTGTGGCTGTTTCCAGTCCTGGCCCTGGGTGCGGTGGAGTGTGGTGTCCCCAGCCTGCACTGAGATAGGCGGGCTTCCCCATTATCCCTGTCACAGCAGCCTGTCTTAGTTAGCTGGCACCCCTCGTCCCCCCAATGCAGCCTAGACACGTTCATATGCATTCGTTACTGCTGCCATGATTAATATAATTTTTAAGCTCTCCCACTGCTGCTGGTGCCCTGTGCCTGGCTCCCACATTAGTTTGTTTTTAATAAATAAAGACAAAAAGAGAGATCCAAGTGTCTTTGTTTCCTCCCTGGCGCCCCAGGCTGCGGGGGAGGGAGAGAGCTGGGGAGCAGTGTGGAAGAGGGGGGGGGGCAGGAAAGAGGTGAGTGGCGAGACCCTTGGGCCCAGCCCAGAATAACGTGGATCTCACCGCATAGCTACCCCTGAGGCTCGGGTGGCACGCACAGCTGAGGACCCCACAGCAACTTCCTGGCCGTATCAGGAAGAGAACTCTGCCACGGAAGTCAAGATGGGTTCCGTATGAGAAGGCGCAAGGAGGGTCCTGTAGGCAAGAGCCTACTTTTCAGAGTCTCAAGCTACCACATGGACAGCACCAGCCTGGGGCCTGGCCTCCATCATTTGAGCATGGTGGCCCCTGGGACGATTGCCCAGGACAGCAGTGGGGTGGGGTGGGGGAGGAGCCAAGGTCAGCCGCTATACAATGAGGCCTTGGTTCATCCCCTTGCCCATGCTGAAAGGCTCTATCTTGGGCCTTTGAGGGGGTCACAAGGGTATGAACCAGGCTCCCTGGGCAATTCCTGCTAGTCCCACTGATAGCACTAACAATCCTAAGGCTGGCGCTCACTCACAAGCCTCTGCATTCAGGGTCAGCTGTGCCCCAGGCACTCCCACCTGGCCCCAGATGCATCTAAGACCCTACAGGAAGGAATTCAGCCTGATGGCGAGGGGGGTGATGGGGAGGGGCGTGCTGAGCTACCCTCCCTCCCCACGCTCCACTCTGGCTCCCTCCAGGCCAGATCTGGGGCCAGAGCTCTGACTAAGAATGTACGGAGTCCACTGGTCCAAAGTATCCCCAACTGTAGTTTCAAGATACTGGGAGGGAGCTAGGCACAAGGGTACACACCTTTAGTCCCAGCACTCAGAAGGCAGAGGCAGGTGGAGCTCTGTGAGTTTGGGGCCAGCCTGGTCTACATGGTGAGTTCCAGGATAGTCAGAGCTACATAGTGAGACTTTTTCTCAGGGGGGGAAAAAAAACATAAAGATATTGGGAGAGGAGTGACCGTGCCCAGAGTAGACAGAAGCCATGAGCCTCCTGGGGCCACAGAAAGTGAGCTCGGGATCTCATACAGCAATGGTGACGGACAGCTCCCACGATGAGCAGGACCATGAGTACAGAACAGCCCTGAATGCTCCTTCCCGGGAACCTCTCACTTGCCCCTCATGACAGCCCCCCAGGTGGAAAGTCACAGGACACTTTACAAAAGAGGAAACAAATGGAAAACAGCCGACCCCTGAGTATCCTTACCTCCATTTCAAAGACCAAGACCAAACAACAAAAAAAACCAAGATCCCCTCCAAGGGGCAGGCCACTGGCCTGAGGACGCACAGCTGGTCACTCACTGACCAGAACCTGCTCCAAACTGTCTCTGAGCCTTGTGCTTTTGTTTGTTTGTTTGTTTGTTTGTTTGTTTGTTTGTTTTTTCCAAGACAGGGTTTCTCTGTGTAGTTTTGGTGCCTGTCCTGGATCTCGCTCTGTAGATCAGGCTGTCCTTGAACTCACAGAGATCCGCCTGGCGCTGTGGGATTAAAGGCGTGCATGACCACCACCCAGCGAGCCTTGTGCTCTTAAACACAGCTATCCTCTCCCCCAGGAAACCCAGCAGGGAGTCATTCAGCAAAAGCCAGCGCTGGGGGGAACTCTCAACAAGGCCCCATAGCTCTCAAGGTGGTATGAGCCACAATAGCAATTTTACGGAGCACCCCACAGCCAAGCAAACCGGTCCACACTTCTGGTCCCACAGACAGAACAGACCCACACCACAGAACCCCACCATCTTGCCACTGCTTTACACAGCAGTACCACCAGGAGCCAGGCCCCGTTGTTAACCAGAGCACGGAGAAAAGGCACGCATCTCAGATCCATGTTCCCAGCACTAACAACGACCCTCATCTAGACTCTCTTGGCCATGGGTGACAGCAGTACAGTGGCCGGGAACCACAGTCTCCCCGTTTCTCCCGTTCCCACAGCTCCGAACCCTGGTGATCCTACCACTGTTGGGCCTGAAGAATCCTCTCACCATCCTTCCTCCGTGATGTGGAGGATCTTGGCTCCCATGGCGATGTTGCCGGCCACTCGATCCATCGGTGGCCGATACTCACTTAACCCGAGGCCACCCAGGAAGCCCTTCTCCGTGCCCTCCCCTCCCGGCTGGGGCCTGTAAGATACACATCGGCTCAGGCTCAACCCTGCAGACACAAGGTTGGCAGGCACAGGAAATAAAAGTTTCAAGCCACTTGAGTTGGGCACAAAGTCCCAGCCAAGCTCCCATTTCATGAGGCAGAGTTGGGCTTCCACGAAATAAAAGCTTTATGGCCACTGGTACGTACGAATAAGGAAGACAGACATCTCGTGGGAGGCGTCCCTCCGAGTCTTAAGAGAAAGATATGGACAGGTGGCTGCTTTGCCCAAAAACTAACCGTGGGGACTGGTTCCCTAAGAGCACAGGCATCTGTCCCGGAAGTTTCTAGCCCGGGACTTGCTGCCCCTGCCGAGCTAATGACTTCAGCATCTTAGGCAGTGGGGTTATTTTTATTTTCTCAAAGTGGGTTTTTTCCCCCACTACTTTTAGACGTGGCAGACAAGGCCTGTCTATTATAAAATATTTGTTGCAAACACACGCGCGCGCGCGAGAGCGAGCTCACCCCCGCCCCAGGCTCAGCACCCCGCACACGGTTCCCATCCCTGTAAAGATCTCAAGTTGTGGTGTGAGGGAGCAACAGGGAAGCTGAGACCTGCTAGAGTGAGCCGGGGCTCTTGTCACCTTCCTGAGACCTGGAGTGGTTCCGCTGCAGGGGAGGGATCTCATGACTCCACTGGAGGAAAGGTCACTTTATGGATAGGGAAACTGAGGCACGGAGGCCCCTGAGGAAGGGAGACAGGCTCAGCTGTGCCTGCATTTGAATCACGGCTCTGCCACTGGCTGGCTGGGTGGCCTTGCGCAGCGGACCTCACCCTGCCTGAGCCTCAGTTAACACTGTTTGTAAAACGGGGTGGCCATGGTCTCCCCCTCACAGGATCCCCGCAAAGAGGAGCCTCAGAGTTCCCACTGTGGCTTTATCAGTAAAGAGCTCAGCTCAGTCCTGCCGGCCCCTCCTCGGCCAATCACTGGCTGGGTCCCAGAGGTGGGGCCGAGTTCCTGAAAACAGAGGCTGTCACTGGGGTCATGCTTTTTCCAAGTCCTTGGACGCACCTACCCCTGGCATGAAATAATGAGTTTAAGACCTTCGTTGTGGGGTGGGGTGTGGGGGGTGCTGCCGTCTCCATGTTACTGAGGGGAAAACTGAGGCTGGGGAGGGTGGCATGAGCTCCACCCATTAAGGGGCGGGGGTATTCTCGAGCACAGCAAGGCCCATTGGCAACCTCTGGCCAGTGCCCCATCACGGCACACAGCCCATCTGTAGCTACAGCTGCACTTGTGGGAGCAGTAAGACATGGTCGAGACAAATCCACAGCGCCCGGAGTCCCCAACGCCCTTTATTCTTTCCCCCCAAACTCCAAGCATAGAGGATACCCTCACTCCAAATGTCTCCTGATGATGCTGGGGTTGGATTGAAGTGTGACCTGCCCCTCAACCCCAAATTCACATCTTCTGAGAACCCCGAGATGTGGCCAGATCTAGGACTTTGGAAAATTCAACGGGTCAAGTGAAGGTCGCCTATGGGGCTAGGGTGACCCCACTCCTGTGAATCTCTCCTCCCAAGTGGAAGGAAACAGAGGTATGAAGCTGACAGAGGGTGCCCGGGAGAGCAGAGGCAGGGAAGCCTGGGAAGCCAGGCCCTGCCTTTGCGGCCAGGGCTGAAGAACAGGGACAACCTCCCTGGAGCCCCAGGGAAGCATGGGGCCCAACACTGCTCTGCAGACCATTGCCTCCAGACCTGTGGGTGCACATGGCGCTGAGTCTAGCTTCAACCTGCGGAACACGGCCAGCAGCTCCTCTACACAGAGCATGCAGAACCTGGCGACAGATCTCTAGAAGGTTCTTGGGAAAAGTTGGTATGGGGGCTGTGTACTGGCTGGGGCGACCTGTACGTTAAATGTCCCTGCTACGTGTCTCCCCGGACTCGGGTCCCTACACTGGGACCTTGACCTTGGCTCGCCCGGTGCCAGCTTGCTGGCTCCCGGCCCTTCCTGGAAAGGGGTGTCTGAGTCAGATCCCTTCCCTGTCACCCTGAGATGTGAATACCTCCCCTGCAACCTGAAAAGGCCAAATGGGGCCAGCAGCTCCCGCCCAGGCCATCCTCCCTGTGCAGACTTCTGCCACCTCACAAGGTGACTATGCCGACTCCGTCTGTGTGTGTGTGTGTGTGTGTGTGTGTGTGTGTGTGTGTTCAGTGTGGTGAGGTGTAGGGGGGTGTGGGAGTGTACATGTGTATGCATTGTGTGGTGCGTGTATGTGTGTGTGGGGGGGGTATGGGTGGTGTGCATGTGTGTTCAGTATAGTGGGTGTGTGTGTGTGTGTGTGTGTGTGTGTGTGTGTGTGTGTGGTATGGGTGGTGTGCATGTGTGCTCAGTGTGGTGAGGTGTAGGGGGGTGTGGGAGTATGCATATGTACACATTGTATGGTGCGTGTATGTGCGTGTGTGGTGTGTATGTGTGTGTAAGTATGCATGTGTGTTTGTGTATGTTGTGTGTGTGCATGTCAGGACAGCCTTGGGTATCATCTTCAGGAATGACACCCCTCCTTTGGGACAGGGCCTCTCACTGGCCTAGGACTCGATGCTTCAGCTACGTCAGCTGGTCAAGGAGCCCCAGGGATTCTCAAGAGTCCGGCCCACCAGCACCGGGGTTACAGGTGTGTGCCCTTCCCCACATCCCTCTTCGTCTGTGGGTGCTGGGATCTGAACTCAGATCTTCACTCTAACTCGGCACCAGCCATGTAGACGCTTTCTTCTTGAACTAATTCATGCCTCCTCTGAGAGGAGGCTGCTCAGGGGTAGAGAAGAGCAGGCAGACGCCAGGGGCCCCAGCCTGGTGACCTAGAGACTAGATCTCAGCTCATCTAGAATTGGCCTACGGAGCCTGGACCCTGGGCCACTGTACCAGGACGGGGGACTCCAAGAATACAGTAGAGCGAGACAAACTAGCCAGCCAGCTCCTGACGCCCTACCCCAGGGAGCTGGGTCTAGGAGAGAAAATGACTCTGCTTGAACAGCCCAAGTTCCTCCCCGCACCCTGCCTCAGTTTCCCCACCTATACACAAGCATAACAACATCCAAGCAACGTCCTTGTGTGAGGTGAGAGGAGGGAGTGGACAGGACTGAGAACAGTTCCCTCAAGACCAGCCAGGCCCGGAAGCCCAGGGGACTTCCGACTCCCAGGCCTGGGGAAGAACCTTCTCATCATGTGCAGGCTGCATGTCTTCAGGCAAGCCCTTAAGTACTGTTTTCTCTTCTGCAACGTGGTGACGTTGCCATGTCCCTCACGCAGCTGTCTGAGACGCCAGTGAACAACGGGACAACCAGGACACAGGCTCAGTGAACCTAGAATACTCCGTGGCCACACCCGCTTCCTCCCGGCTCCTGCTTCTCCAGCCACCTCTTTGTAAGGCGGCCACTGAACGAAATCCTTGAGGGGCCTGGTGGCCCAGGCCTGTGATTCTAGTGCTTGGGAGGTAGAGGCAGGAGGATCAGGAGTTCAGGGTCATCCTATGCTACCAAGGGAGCTCAAGCCCAGCCTGGGCTACACGTCCCCTTGCCGCCTCCGTTCAAAAAAGGAGCCATCCAGTTCTGGGCTCAGTTCATCCCATATAATTCTTTCTTTTTTTTTTTTTTTTTTTTTTTTTTTTTTTCTTTTTCCGAGACAGGGTTTCTCTCTGTAGCTTTGGAGCCTGTCCTGGAACTCACTCTGTAGACCAGGCTGGCCTCGAACTCACGGAGATCCGCCTGCCTCTGCCTCCCGAGTGCTGGGATTAAAGGCATGCGCCACCACTGCCCGGCCCCATATAATTCTTTATTGTCTCTTCCATGTTGTTCACACACTAACATTTCACTCTTGTTTAGTAATGAGCAGCATATTGCAGTGTAGATATAACCACAGTCCAACCAAAGGCTTACATAGATGTACCATGGTCATGTAGATGCACCACGGTCTAGCCAAGGGCTCACATGGGCATACCACAATCTAACCATGAACGAACATGTTCATACCACAGTCTAGCCAAAAGCTCACATAGGCATACCACAATCTAACCATGGACTCATATAGGCATACCACAGTCTAACCATGGGCTCACATAGGCATACCACAGTCTAACCATGGGCTCACATAGGCATACCACAGTCTAACCATGGGCTCACATAGGCATACCACAGTCTAACCATGGGCTCATATAAGCATACCACAGTCTAACCATGGGCTCGCATGGGCATACCACAGTCTAGCCAAAGGCTCCTTTGGGTGCACCACAGTCTAACCACTAGCTCATGTGGGCACACCATCATTAACCATGGGTTCACAAGAGTGTACCACAGTCTAGACACAAGTTCACATGGGCGTACTACAGTCAGGCCATGGGCTCATGTAGATTTACTACAGTTTAACCACAAGTTCATACCATAATATAACCATGGGCTCCCTGCAAATACCACAGTCTAACCATGGGCTCACTGAAGACCAGCTGGTTTGTTTTCTATCTCAGGCTCTTGGGTACGAAGCTGCTGAGGACAGGTTTGTGTCAAGTTATTCTCTGAAATACTGCCTTTGGTTCTTAGACCCCCCTCCAGGCATGTCTGTTCTTAATATTCATTTTAAAAAAATTACTGAGCTCCAACTACGCCCAAGCGCTGATCTAGACAAAGAGATGTCGAATCCATGTGTCATCCCCTGTCCCCCCCACCCCCCACCCCACCTTTGCTAACACAGACTCCAATGGCTGGGTGGATGGCTCATGGCAAAGCACCTGAGCACCAAGCCATGCTGGCCAGAGAAGGCAGTATGCGCCTTCTCCTGAGGAACAATGCCCTGTCTGGCGCAACACTCATCACCCACAGCAACGCAAGAAAAGTTCTACAGCATACCATTTCACTGGTTTTGAAGCGCCAACCTCACGGCCGGGTACCAACAGGAAACTAACATCTCGGTGTCCCCATCATGCCAAGAGCTTCATAGGCAGAGTCACTTCTGACCGTCACAAGCCACCAAGTCCCCCCAGAGAGAAGAGTACCACCCCATTCCCATTTCACAGAAGATGGTACGAAGGGCCCCAGATGCCAAGGGATGGGCCAGATACACTAGGAGGGCCAGAGCCAGGCTCTGAAGCTTCAAGGACAGAGGCCAGTGACTGGAACGGAGCCCTCCTCCTCCCTGGCCCCCACTCCTCCACCTGTAATGTCAAGTGTCTTTCTCTCTCTGCTCTACAGGCTTCATTAAAAGCCCCGGGCAGTGACTGTTTCCAATATCAATCAGACAGCTCCTCATTAACTATGAGAGATCTAATGTTGATCACCTCAATCAATATGTTCCAAGCTCTCATCAGTACAAGAAAGAAATCATCAGGTCAACCGAACCTGCTCCCTTTGATCAAAATGTCTCCCCCGCTGCACGCACCCCAGGCCACGCAGTCCCAGGCATTAGTGGCCTCTGCACTTCACCCGTCCATGAAATCATCATGGCCTGTAGCCCCACCCTCTGGCACCCCCCTGCTCTCAAGGCCAGACTGTGGCAGGAAGGGAATATACAGCTTGACACACGGCCAAGGTTTCTGGCCGGAATGGAAGGCATGACCTTCCTTACCGACAGGGTTCCAGCAGCTGGTGGAGGTGGCAATCACCAAGACCACTGCTGTGGGCCCTCAGCTTGCCGCCACGCTGTTTCAAGGACCAAGGCTGCAGGCCAGACTACACATGACCTGGACGCCTCCTGCAGCCTGCCACCACATCCCTGGGCGCTGTGCTCACACCATCCACACACCTTCCAGCCAACACTGGGGCTCAGAGAAGGTTCTCGGGCGGCCATCACCAGTGGGAAATCCACTCAGTCCCAACTGGAATGTGAGGGGCTAGCAGAGAACAGTCTCTCTCAACTCCGTGTGTTAAGGAGCCTCTGACTTCAAATAAACAACCGAGGACCTGGTGAAGATTGAGCCACACCATTGGGAAAGGAAGCAAGGGTATGGACAGAATACGGACAGGGGTGTTTGGTTAGGGACTGGACTCTCTAGGGAAATGGAAACTGAAGGAACCAGCTGGGGGAAGGCAATCTTGGGGAAGGCAATGGCGTATGCAAAGGTCCTGTGGCACAAACAAACCCAGGCTATGTCCGAACCAAAAGCATGCAAGGTATTTCTTTGGCTTTATCCCCTTCACCCTTACAGCCCACTGGCTTCCTGATGCTCTCTAAGCCTTGCAAACACTTCCCTCTGCAGAGAAGGCTGTGGGCAGCCTTTCCAGCCCACCCCCAGACTCCTCAGCTGGCTTCAGACCTGGGCTGGTAGCCGTTTAATGACAGGCTGCCTGGGGGGGCGATGCCTGATGTGACCTCTGCCCATCACTATGGTGTCAACATTCCAACGTGGAAGGTTCCCGGCTACCCCTTGACGGACAAGAAACAGCGAGGAGATGGGAGGACAGCCCTGGCTTAGTCCTCCCATCTTTGAGGACTTCATTTTTATTAGTGGGGGACATGTTCAAATGCTCAGCTAGGAAGCAAGAAGAGAAAGGGACCATGAGTCCCCAGGTGCCCTTCAAGGGCATGGCCAGGGATGGCACTTCCGGCCACGAGGCCACGCCTCTTCAAGGTTTTGCTGCCTCCCAACACTGCTTCAGGCGGAGAGTGGAGCTTTTAATGGGAGGGAGACTAGGAGACCTTCAGGCCAGCACTGTGGTGGCCACCTGAGGTTCACGGTCTGTGCCTTTATTCCGACTCTCCTCCTCTGAAGGCCAGTTCCAGAGGGTAGGGAAGCTTGCTGTAAGGTCGAATCCACTGGTTCCCAACCTGGGGGTCATGACCCCTCATGGGGTGGGGGAGGGTGTGTTGTCAAATGACCTTTTCACAGGGGTCACAATCAGACATCCCGCCTATCAGATCTTCTTCACATTACAATTCATAGCAGTAGCAAAATTATAGTCATGAAGTCGCAATGAAATAATTTTATGGTTGGAGGGGGTCACCACCACATGAGGAATTGTGTTAAAAGGTCGCAGCGTTCGGGAGGTTGAGAGACACTGGTATAAGACCAGGAGGGGCTGAGGACACAGTACAGCGGGTGAAGTGTCTGCCACACAAGCATAGGGACCTGAGCTCCATCCCCAGCACCTGCATAAAAAAGCCAGATGTGGCCGGGCAGTGGTGGCGCACGCCTTTAATCCCAGCACTCGGGAGGCAGAGCCAGGCGGATCTCTGTGAGTTCGAGGCCAGCCTGGGCTACCAAGTGAGTTCCAGGAAAGGCTCCAAAACTACACAGAGAAACCCTGTCTCGAAAAACAAAAACAAAAACAAAAACAAAAAAAGCCAGATGAGGTCATGTATGTCTGTCGTCGTCACGGTGCTGGGGACACGGAGACAAGTGCATTCCTGGTGCGCCATGGCCAGCCCAGGGTTCAGCAAGAGACCCCGTCTCCAAAAAAAAAAAAGTAAGGC
This sequence comes from Peromyscus eremicus, assembly GCF_949786415.1. Taxonomy (NCBI): domain Eukaryota; kingdom Metazoa; phylum Chordata; class Mammalia; order Rodentia; family Cricetidae; genus Peromyscus; species Peromyscus eremicus. The sequence goes on along the minus strand of NC_081438.1, from coordinate 12,199,183 downwards.
AGAGAGTAATTTAGGAAGACACCCGACTCTGACTTCTGCCCTCCACATGAATGTGTACATATACACACATGCAGATAAACACATATACGTACACACATAAACATAAAAATTCATAAGATGATTAGATGCTAAGAGGTTGGGGCTGTGGGAGGATGTGGAGGGGTACGTGGGAGAGAGAATGGAGGGGTGAGTAAGGAGGACACCAGAGGCTGCCTGCTCGAGGCCTTGGTGACTGAGAGGGTGTTTCTTGGTATTTCTTCCTACCTTGATGGAAGGCCCTGGAAGGTTTCTGAGCAAAGAGTCTGTATATCTTTTTGTTGTTGTTGTTTTCCAAGACAGGGTTTCTCTGTGTAGTTTTGGAGCCTGTCCTGGATCTCACTCTGTAGATCGGGCTGGCCTGGAACTCACAGAGATCCACCTGGCTCTGCCTCCCGAGTGCTGGGATTAAAGGCGTGCGCCACCACCGCCCGGTGAGACTGTATATCATGGGATAGCGGATGGAGAGGAAATCAAGGAGGTCAGAAGCTGGAGCTGCTGCGGGTTGTCCAAGTCACCCCAGTGGCTGGGAAAGGGAGGGGACAGAGACATATAGAAGCCACATTGGAGAAGGACCATCAGGCCTTGGGAGCAACCAAGGCTCGTGGGGATGCCGGCTGGGCTCCCAGGGGCCCCCAGTCCTGGCACCCAGCAGGGAGTACCCCTGCAGAAGGGACCCCAGGGTGGCTGGGTGAGAACCGGGCACCGAGGGCCACATGCCAACATCACGGCCTGACTCATTCCCCCAGGAGGCACAGCAGTGAAGCCTGCATGGCCCCTCACCCCGGCCTGCTTTTAAAATAGAAGCTTCCTGTGAAACTGCAAATAATCCATCGCCCAGAGTCCTTAAAACGTTCACAGGTATTTAAAATGCTATACAATCAAGTTCGCAAAAATATAAAGTGTAAGCGCTAAGCTACTTTAATGCCCTAATTAAAACAGACCGCTTCTGCCGGGGCCTCTGTTTACTATTTCCGTAATCGCCCCTGGCCTGTTCGCAGGGAGAAAGGGAAAAGAAATCCTTTTTAAACTGGCCTTAAAAAGAGGGAGAGGAAAAAAAAAGAAAAAGTTTGCTCTCTCAGGCAACCTCTCAACACATCCACAGGCTGTGAACTCTGGCGGCAAGGGCATGCAGTCCCTCTGTCTGTCCCCTGGTGGCCCAGGGTTCCCTCCCCCCACCACCAACCTCTCTTCCCCCCAGGACTCAAGCAGATACCGCTGTGGGCTCTCCTTAGAGTCTGTGGCAAGTTCCCCACCAAAGCCACCTAGAAAGAGTAAATTCTCTGGGTCCCAAGTGGGTCACCCTGAAGCTGCCGCCTCTTCTTCCAACTTCCCTGCCAGCCAGCCCCAGGGCCCCCAAAATACTGCTCACTCTCCCCTTTACTGTGGAGGGTACATCAGGGATCACATATGACCAAGGCATGGTTAGCTGCACCCTGTTACCAGAGTCCAATCCCATGAGCGCTGGGCTGGCTTCTGAAGTGTGTACACAGCAGGTGCCCACTGAATGTCATGGGGAAAGTCCTTTTCTCCTAGACCTCATATCTGTCCCATTCATTTGAACTCAAGACTCATTATGCCTCTCAGAGAGACTAGACCCAGGGCCCATCCTCTGGGGAAAAGCTCCCAGGAATGGATGACTGGGCGGCTCCATGCTTTGGCCCACTCAACCCTAGAAAGGGTGGCCTTGTTTTGGAAAAAGCCAGACACATGGTCACCAGCAGGTGGAGGCCTGTGGACTCTGCTGGCCGCCTCCTGCTCCGCCACCGCTGCCCAAGAAACAGCCTCCACATGGTGGCTCGAATGGCATCTGCGGTCACCCTGACAACCACGGGGTCCTATCCTCACCCTGCCCTGTCTCTCCTACTTCTGTGTTTTTTGGGGGGGCCAGCCCTACCCACTCCTGTGTCTGCGGAGTCCCTCGTCATGGGAGTTTCGGGGGAGTGGACTTGAGCTGAGGTTACCACGGTGGCCTGGGTCAGGTCCTCTGGACACCAGAGCTTTGGCTGAGGAGTGAACCTAGGTCTCCACCGAGAGCAGCTGGGCTTTTCAGCCTACAGAAACAGGTACCATCAGCTGACAGAGACCCCCACCCCCACCCCACCCGCACCCCATGTACTGAAGAATCACGGGCTCCAGCGGTGGACCAAGAAGTCAGAATCTGCATCGGCTGATGGTTGCCAATGTCTAGGTGAGATCTCAGCATCCAACAGAGGAGAAAACCGCTCAAGAGCTCCGGGCAGTCACGTGAGCGGGAATGCTGCACCCCAGCTTGCTGCTGGGATGGCATCAGCTCTTCTCATTCCTTCCCTGCACAGGAGCTTAACCATGTGGCGACCGTGGGCCGGAGACCAACAGCAGGTACCTGGCACACGGCAGCACACAAAAGAGACATAGTCCCCGCCTTCCCAGAGCTGGCATTTTAACGGGAGGCATCCATCAGAAGTGTGCAAAGTCTACACGTAATTGTGTTGAGAGTGAAGGAGGGCCAGGAAGGTCCAGCCGCGCCACGTGCATGGGTGTGCAAAGAGCGCTGTTTGGGGGGGGGGGTGACCAGACAAGCGAAGGGGCTGCGGGAGAAGACAGGTGTGAAGTTCCTGTCATTCCCATTGCACACCCAAGAAACGGAGGCCCAGAAAACCTGATCCTGTGCGGGTCACAGGGCGTGTGTGCAAGTGACCGGTAGAACCAGAACCCAGGGCTTCTAACACTAACTCAGCTGGCTCTTCCTGCTGAGGTCTCTCCAGGGATGGATCGCCATCCCTACCAAGCTTTGGATTAAGAGGCTGTGGGAGGGAGGAGTCCTACCCAGAATGCTCCAGGGGCCACGGAGTTCATGATTTCCATCGGGCACTATGAGGAGGATGAGCCCCATAGGGAGGGCAGCAGCTGTCCCCTCTCCCACACACAGCTGCATGATCACAGCTGCAGGCAGGTGACCCAGACCTTTGAGCCCCATTCCCCAAACAGGGGGAGCAACTCCAGCCCCAGCTCTGCTCGACCCTGTTGGCCCTGCAGGTGCATGCCAAGGTATATCCCCAAACGACAGCCCATGCCTCAGTATAAAGAGCAAAACAGGCCTTCCCAAGAACCCCCTTCCCAGGGACTCCCACGGTCTACAGTTCCTGATGAGTTCTTGTAGAAGTTTCTATAGTGAAAGTTGCTCTAATTTGCTTGTCTGCCTACCTGAGGCCCCCCCAGCATGTGAAAGGCATGCTGAAAGGTGCAGGCCAACCTCACACTCTCTGCCCCTTGCTCCCAGCTCTTGAGTCTGAGGGAAGACCTGAGGCCTCACCTACAGTGAAGTAATGTCTCACTAACGACCCTCTATCTCCATGGACCAAGGCCAACACTACAGGTAGATCTGGCCTCAACACCATCTCCTCCTAGGCCCCTTGACCAGAGACCAAAACAGCCCCATCCATCCCTCCCTGCCCCCCAGGCTTGTCCCCCAGTTGCAGCTTGATGTTACCAATTCTAGTGTTTGTTGAATGAATAAATAAAATGACCCAAGGTGCCACGCCCTGCTCCGCTAACATCTCTCTTCGGCGAATGTGGCACACTTGTTTGCTGATGCTATTTTAGGACCCTCACGGGGTAGGGCCAGGGAACCCAGAGATCCTCCAACCCCAACCAATGCAATTCGCCTTTGCCTGCCCACCCCCACCCCCAGCCACAGCCACAGCCACAGCCACAGCCAGCTCGCTGTTTCCTCTTCCTCTCATGATGTTACATTAAGCAAAATTTCTTCATTGGCAAATAAATGCTCTCTCCATCAATAAGCACGATGACTAAATCAAACCGTTAGCTGTCACTCTTATCTCTTAAACAGACCCATGGATTTCCCAAGTAATCAGAAAGGGAATCAAACGTTGCCATTTGAGGTCAGAGATAACCCGGTCAATTTCTGCCAGGAGGAGGGAGTGGGGTGGGCATTTGCGTACTGGTCCCCCCCAAAAAAACAAACACTCCTGTAAATAAAGCCGGCCTCCATCCTGTCTGCACAATGCGCTGCTTATTGAGTGAGTCAGGTGTTTGGCTGATTAAAAATTGATCCATTTCAAAATCTAATCAACAGAATAGGATTCTTTCATACGTTATCGGGAGAGCTGCTGACATCGAAAACCAAACCTGTTATTAACCCATGAACTCCAGTGACCCGCTCCCTGCCGCTCCCAGGGACCGTAAATTATTCAGTGGTCCACGACCCAGGGGCCGCCGGGCCTGATGGATTTAGACCAGGGCATCGGTCCAGGGCTTTGGGTCGATGGCGTGGCCTCGCCAATCCCCGGAGGCCGGGGTTCAAGACACACGGGGGCCCCAGTGTCACAACTGTGAATACATTACTGGCATCCGCTGGGGCCTGGTCTGGGCTGTGCCTTTGACTAAAAAGCCTCTCTGAACAGGGCAGGCTGGCCAGGGCCTCTGGGGATACAAGGCTTGGGGAAGGCCATTTCTGATTCCCAAGTTGAGAGGTGATTTCCCTTGAGCTACAGAAACGGACTGGATAAAGGTGGGGGGGGGGTAATTTGGCAAATGAGGCCCAGTAATACTATGTCCTCCAGATGTTTGCCTCCTCATACAAGGAAGGCTATTTGGGGTACTGGCCAGAGGTGTCCAGAGTCTGCTGGTATGTTGAGTGGGGCCCCAGGGTGGCCCTGGGCCTTCATGCCAATTTCCAAGCTCTTTGACCTTGAATCAGAGCCCTTCCTGAAGAGCCAAATCTTACCAAAGCAAGATCAAAGAAAGGCCTCTTCCATCACTTCCTCCTCCTCTCCCCCTTCCTGCTCCCCTCCCCTCCCCCAACACACACACACACACACACACACACCCTGTCAGTCGACATTCTGCTGAGCAAGGAAGGACTCTTAGGGCAACAAGGCCACGTGAATTTGATACTGCAACTTCAAGGCCTGCGTCTCACAGCTGACCCAATGGGAAGGGAAGGGGTAAATATAGGAGGAGAAAATGGAAGGATCTTCAGTGGGGCTTGGAAGCGGGAGTGGGGGGTGAGTGGGGCCGGGGGAGTGTTGTCCTGGAGACTGAGAGAGGAGCCCAGCAAAGTCAGGGTGAGCTGAACAGCCTGAACCTGGCTGTGTGAGCCGGCTCGGGCAGGGACACAAGCTCCCTGAGCCTCAGCTTTCTCATGGGTTCAACAGAGTAAATAAATAAAGGGCCGGTTCTCCAGGTCATAGTTCAGGACGGGAGGACAGAGAAGTGACAGGTGCTGGGAAATGACATGGCATGGACCCCCTACAGGCCTTGACAGGGTCACCTGCACCCCCAGCTGAACCCACCCCACCTCCTCGGTGCTGACCTTTGTAACAACGACCCCCACTTGTGCTCCAGGGCATGAGAGTCTAGTGGGAACTCCAGAGGTCCTTCACCATATGTGATTGAGTTTGAAAGCCAAGTCCAGGGTTCAAAACCCAGCTCTACCACTTACGGGCTGTGTGACTGCAGAAAAGGGAACTGAACTGACCTCTCGGGGCTTCAGCACTCTCCATTAAAATCAGGATGCTCCAAACACCAGCCTCTCACACGGTTCACTTATCATCAAGCCCTTGACCCCAGGCCCAGACATCAGGCCTCTTTGAACCTGGCTCCTCAGTACTGAGGCCTACAAGGTCATGGAGCCCGTCCCACCGTCCAGAGCAATCCTGACCATCAGCACGCACTGGGATAAACACACAAACGCCAAAGAAAGCATCACAGGCGTTTCTTCAACCCATGCACAAAACAGCATCAACAGCAACCCAAGGACTTCCGTGTCATCGGTCACCGAGATGCCTGAGTATCCAGCAAGCCACTGAGAGGTTGACTCTGGCCACAGACCCCTCAGGACCTGAGAATCTGCTCTTAACTGATGCTTCTATCTGCAGCCGCCCCTGAATCTGCCTCCAGGCTCCGAACCGACCACATCATGCGCTGTCACTACACCATCCAGCGGGTGGCAGCCCACAGCAACACAGATAACAGCCGGACCCCCACAGCCAGGCAAGAGACAGTACCAAGGTTAAGGGCTGTGGCAAGATGGCTCCCTCCACACAAAACCCAGTCTGGCCAGGCCTGGGACAGAGGGGTCCAGTGAGGACGGAAGGAATGAACGGATAAGCCTGAAATGCCTGAAGCTCCGAGACAGAAGGGACAGGGTGAAAGAGGCACCGGTTGGGGGTTCAGGGATCAGACTCTCAATCGGTCCCAACCTTACCTGGCTAGAGGGTCTCAGGAGGCCTCAGGCTTGGAGTGGGGAGGGGAAGTGCCGCGTCCTCGATGGCAATGGACAGTACTGGCCAGTCCCTAGAAATGAGCTGGCCCGACCCTGACAGCCGCTGGCCACCGGCACTGTTTACTCTCTGCCTGTTGGTCCCCGTGACAGGCCTTCCAAGAACTGCGATCAATGCGGGCCTGGCTGCCCGCAGCCCGGCTCCCTGCAGCCCAGGTTCAGCTGCGGAGGGCCGTGCTAGGAGGTACCCAGTCGGGCTGCGGCGTCTGCCGGGATGATGAGCCGACAGCGCCAGCCTGCACATCCACACCCCGAAGCCGAGTGGGTCCCTCCTGGTGCAAGTGAACGCACATGTGACCCTGACTCACTCGCCTGAAGAATTCACCCTGCAGCCTGGTCAGGAAGCACCTGGGCCTGCGGCCTGAGCAACATGGGGGTGTTGGAGAGAAGCCAGGTGCCCCTCATAACACAGCCCCCGGGCGTCAAATGAGAAACACAGCTGGCCCAGGACACAGCCTCCCTGGTGCCTGGATGAGAGGCTAGAGGTGAGGGGGTTGCCTGTTCTGACGCAAGTGACCCAAATCCCACACTGCACTCAGGGGGCTGAGGCAGGAGGACTTTAAGTTTGAGGCCAGCCTGAGCTACACAGAAAGACACTGTCTCAAAAACAAAAAACAAATATGAAATATAAATAAATAAACAAAAGCAATCCTCCCAGGTTGCCCAGCTAAATAAATACATCACGGTGAGTCAGATAAAGGACGCATTGATTTTTTTTTTTTTTTTTTTTTAGTGTTAAATGTATCTCAAATATCTCGTCAGACATACTTGCAGTAAGAATTTTTTATCCTGCTGGGCAGTAGTGGCGTACGCCTTTAATCCCAGCACTCGGGGGGCAGAGGCAGGTGGATCTCTGTGAGTTCATGGCTAGCCTGGTCTTAACAGAGTTAGTTCCAGGGCAGCCAGGGCTACACAGAGAAACCCTATCTTGGAAAACAAAACAAACAAATTATTTATCCAAAATTCCAATTTAACTGGGCATCCTCTAATTGTTATTTATCACTAATATTGGTAATTATCTTACAGATGTATTTATTTATTATAAAACCTCGCACCAAAACTGAACACTATTCCCGGCCTCTGACCAAAGGTTTCTGTCATCAACTTCAGCTGCTCCAGAGAACAGAACACCCATAACCTCCACGTTAACACCTCACCTGCCCTGGGAAGCCCTGGTCCAAGATGCCAGGTGTATATTGATCAACTCATGCAACTGTGGAGGAAAAAAAAAAAACAAAAAAAACAAAAAAAGGGGCTGAGGAAACTGTGGCACAGAGAGGGGATGGCACTCAGTTAACGTCACACAGCCAGAATCAGAGCGGCATCTACACGGACGGAGGAAGGCAGATCCCCGCGATGAACGGCTTGGATTCTTACTGTCTCTTCCTTACCTGGGGGTGTGGTACAGGTGGGGCAGAGAGCCTGCCTAGCACACCCAGTGCCCTGGGTTCCATCCCCGACACCATATAAACAATTGGGTTATCCTCGGAGACACACTGAGGGCAGCCTGGGCTACCTGAGACCCCGTCTCAAAATTTAAAGAAATAAGTGACAAAAGACAGAAAAGATGCGCACTCGGGGGGGGGGGGTGAAGAGGAATGGCCCACTCTGCAAACATCACATACAAATGACATGCAAATGCACGCAAGGGGGTCAGACGAGGAGCGCTTGCTGCATACGATGAGGACCTGTCCCCAGCACCCAGCACCCAGTGGGGGTGGTCGCCTGTGTGCGCCGTTTCATTCAGCCACCGTGATAAAAAACGCTTCAACCAAAAGCAACTTAGGGGAGGAAAGGGTGTCCAGCATCTTGCAGGCTCAGTCTATCGAGGAGGGAAGCCAAGGCCAGGACGCTGAAGCAGAAACCAGGAAAGAACGCTGCTTACTGGCTCATTGGCAAGGTCATGCTTAGCGACCTTCAAACCTGCCTAGGGATGGTATCGCCCACAGTGGTCTGCGCCCTCCTATAGCAATCATCAATCAAGACAATCCCTCACAGACAGGACCCCAGGCCAGCGTCATCCCTCAGAGGACTTTAGGCCGGGTCAACTCGACAACTGAAGCTCACTAGCCCAGCACCTAGGACCCCAGGGCTGGGGATGGGTGGGTGCTGAGACAGGAGGATGGCAGCCGCTTGCAAGCTACCAACGTAAATCCAGGTTCAGTGAGAGACCCTGCCTCAAGGGATAAGGCACAGAGTGATGGCGCAGCACGACCCATGTCCTCCTCTGGTACTTGCATGTATATATACATGGCACACACATGCACACATGCACACTTAAAAATAAATTAGTACCGGGCAGTGGTGGCGCGCGCCTTTAATCCCAGGACTCGGGAGGCAGAGCCAGGCGGATCTCTGTGAGCTTGAGGCCAGACTGGGCTACAGAGTGAGTTCCAGGAAAGGCACAAAGCTACACAGAGAAACCCTGTCTCGAAAAACCAGAAAATTAATTAATTAGTTAATTAGTCTATTAACTAGTTAAATAAAAAATAAATGTGTTAAAAGCAACTAGAGGCCACACTTAGCTGGTGGAAGGGGCACCCTACTTGGAAATCATTATCAGCATCTCCAGCTGTATCTACCCACACACCGCCCAGAGCCAGCCAGGTTGCCCTACAGTACACCAGTGTTTCTCCCGAGGGGATGCTGGGTGTTCCCTAGAGATACTTCTGTCTGTCCTGACAGAGAGATCCCCCTACACCTGGTGGGGATCCCACAAGCAAGTATCACCCAGCCCCCAGGGCCAATGAGTGGTGTGATGGGAGGAACTGCGATCTCCACCCAGGAAAGCCTTGCGTCCCTCTGCGTTGTCGAGAGACACTCACGCACCTGTTCTGGAGGACCCCGCTAAGGGGGCCTCAGACTAGAAGTCACTCAAATGTCCCTTGGTAGCAGAATGAGAGTCATCTGCAATCCCAGGACTTGGGAGACTAAGACAGGAGGATCACTGTGAGTTCCAAGCCAGGCTGGGCTACAAAGTGAGATCTTGTCTAAAAAAAAAAAAAAAAAAAAAGTCAGCCAACCAACCAGGAGCCTGGATGGGTAGATGGTGGTATCCCTGCACACAAAGCGTTGTTCTCTATGTAGAAACACTGAATCTTCAAAATTACACACAGGAGCCAGGAAGACTCTGAAACTCTCATGCATGGAGTGCAGGAGCTAAGTAGACTGACAGATATCCTATGTTCATGGACAGCCACACTCAGCATCATCAAGGCATCAGCTCTTCCCAACTTGGTCTGCAGACTCAAGGAACTGTCAATCAAAATCCAAAGTTCTGTGCACGGAGAGACAAAAGACCTAGAAGCACAGCTGAGGGAGGGCCATCAGACTTCCAGCCGCTAAGGAGCTACAGTGACGTAGTCAGCATGGCGGAGGAAGGACAGAGCTCAGAGCCCAGCAAAGGGCAGTCTGCATGCAAGTGATGGGGCTTTGATGAAAAAAAAAGCATAGCGAGGGAGAAGAGACGGTAGTCATTCAAAAATGGCGCTGATGAACAGTCCACCAACAGCAACAGCCCAGACCGAGACCTGCCAGCCTTCACCCCAATCAACTCAAAACGGATAGAACAGTATACTGTGCTGTGCAAGACCCTTTTCAGCTTCCTCGACGAGAACAGGAAGTTGCCTGGACGACCAGGGATGCAGTGGTGACGGTCCAGACCCAACGCCAAAGACACGGTCAATGAAAGAGATGATTGCTGAACTTGACTTCATTACATTAAAAAGCTTGAGGACTGGAGAGATGGTTCCTCAGTGAGGATGTTCTTGGAGGAGACCCAAGTTTGGTTCCCAGTACCCACGTTGGGCAGCTGTAACTCTAGCTCCAGGCTAGAGTGACTCTCTTCAGGCCTCCATGGACACTGCACTCGCATGCTATTCTCACATAGACACATAAATGAAAGTAAATCAAACTTTCGAAACAAATTGTGAAAATTACCATTTTCTGCTCTGCAAAGACCATGCCAAGAGAAGAAGAGACCTGGAGAAAACAACTGTAAGACATCCACCTAGCCAGGCGGTGGTGGTACACGCCTTTAATCCCAGCACTTGGGAGGTAGAGGCAGGTGGATCTCTGTGAGTTCCAGGCCAGCCTGGGCTACAGAGCGAGATCCAGGACAGGCTCCAAAGCTACATAGACAAACTCTGTCTTGAAAAACAACAACAACAAAAAGACATCCAGCTGATAAAAGGAAGTGGAGCCTCATGGCGGGGAGGGGGTGCTGGGGGGCAGTGCAGGCCTTACGGGTTACAGCTTGACCCCTGGTGTATGTGAGGAGCCACCTCAAGCTCTCACTGCTATACTGAGTTGACCCTGAGGCTTCATTTTGCCCTCCATGCCAGACAGTTCCCTCCACACCGGACTGTATCCCCTGAGCTGTGACCCAGGAGTAATCCTTCATCCCTTACGGTGTTTCTGTCACCGAGACAAGGAAAGTTATAATAGTCACCACACCTGCAGCTCTAGCTGTAGATGGAGACACTGAGGCTCAGGGAGGTGACGGGATTGGCTCTGTTAGGATGGCAGTCAAGATTTGAACCCAGACCAAGTCTGACTCCAGAGCCACATTCTAAACCCCAAGATTTCTGTTCCCACCCGCAGGGGAGCATGGGAACACAGTCAGCACCCTACCTCCTCAGGGCTCTGCCTAGAGGTGCCAGACCCACACGGCCATACAGATCACAAGGGGGGGGGTAACCACGAGGGCAGAGCAGGTGGGCTACAAAGCCACAGCCTCGGGGTGCTTGCTGGGTGCCCACGGCTAACGCCAGGAGCTCCTGGCAGCTGCCTTTCATCTCCGCAGAAAACAGATGTGGCTTCAGGCCCCCCCCCGCCCTCCCGCCCCCCGCCCCCCGCCCCCCCCCCCCCCAGAGCCCAGAGGGTGGACAGAAGGCTTTCTCAGGAAAAAAAGAAAAAGGAAGGTTCACAGGGGCAGGCATCTCCACAGTCACAAAGGTGACACCTGACACCTCACCACGGAGCTCCCTGACAAGCACCTTCAAAGGACAGCGGTGGGCCAGCTTGCTGGCTTTTGTCCCCATGTCACTCACACGCGGGAACGATTTTTTTTCCTGCGCACCGTGAGTTATTTTGGTTTGAAGCAGCCAAACCCAGCGTAAACCCGAGAGAGAGAGAGAGAGAGAGAGAGAGAGAGAGAGAGAGAGAGAGAGAGAAACAAGAAACGAGGCAAAGGCAAGAGCCATCCCCGGCAGAATCGGACACGGTGGCAGGTGAGCCAGAGCAACATGAGAAATGACCTTGACCATGACAGTCTTCGTGAGGTCACACGGGGAGAGCGGACTGAGTGGCGGTAGGTGGGATGGGCTCAGGGAGACGCTAGGCACGGGGTGTCTTCGGGCCACTTTTACACCCAGAGAGCCACATCTGTTGGGCTACAGGAGTCAGGGGGAACAGTCTCAAGGAGCCCCTACAGGTCCCTTCCCACTGTGCTGAAGCTCCGCAGGGACCAGGACACAAAGACTATGGAGTCACTGCACTGAGGTCCCCATGGAAAGGGGTGCATAAAACCCCGGAGGCCAGGGGAACGGTGATATGGTGTGACCCACCCACACCTCTGTCCCCCTGTCACCAATATCTCTAAACAATACAGCACACCAGGACAGACGGCAGCCATGTATTTCTCCTTCTCACCATTATAGAAATTCTGAACATACAGCATGGAATGGCTTAGAGTTTCCAGAATCTTCCATGGGAGGTTGGGGCGGGGAACTGGCGCTGTGTTTCTGGCTATAGATGATACTGATTTAATTTGAAAAAAAAAAAAAAAGCTTTAATACATAAAGGACCCAGGTATACTCCTGTGGCCATGTCACAGAGACAAAGACAGGGGCCTCAGGGAAGGCTCAAACCTGCTTGGTCACCTCCAAGCAGGTGGCTTTCAGTGCCATCACAGAAATGGGTGTTTGGCTCTAAACTTTCATTAGTTCAGAAACTCAACAAGAGAGAAAAAAACCTCCCCTCCCAGAGGCCACTGAAAAATACCCTGAAAGTCTCTGATTGTCCCAGTTTGGGTCATGTGACTTCCTCTTGAGCCAATCGCTGTGGGCAGGGAATGGCTGTGGGAATGACAGTGCCCCTACCTCTCCAGGTTAAGTCACGGAACTGATGGAGATGTAGGACGCATGACGGCCACTCCGAGGAGTGGGGGTGACTCGGAGGACACACCAAGGCGCATCTGCCATCTGCTGGCCCCAAACTGCACCAGGACCTGCCCACCTCACCAGGTAGATGTCCCCAAGCCCATGACCCGGGAAGGTGCCTCACGAGGCTTAGGCTAGTCACAAACAGAACCACACACTGAGGGCTCAGTGGGTCCTCCACGAGTGGGCAACCCCACCATCCGGAATTCCATCCCGTCCCATCCCACCGGAGGACAAGCTGGGGCTCAGAGAGGCACAGGGCCATTAGGAGAATGCACAGCTTGTCCAGTCAGAGCTGGGGCCGAACCTGACGCCAATGGACTCAGCACCCACTGCTCTTAACCCACATATTGACCCCCACGACTCTGAGAATAAACCCTTGGAGGGGGGGAAATCAAGCTCCCTAGAGAGGCAGGAGACTTCTCTGCTGAAATAGGGGGTGGCCAGCACACTGTGAGTCCACACTCACGTGCAGCCAAGCTCTACACTCACATGGTAGGCTTGAGACTTCCAGGTCTCACCCCAGGGACACTAACTTAGGAGGTTTTGAAAGGGCCCTGAATGAACTGATTCCCAAACAGCAAAGATGCACAGGTCCAAGAAACTTTAATCCCAGAACGGGAAGTGGTGGGGGGAGTGGGGAGGCGGGCAAAGGCAGACAGATCTCCAAATTCAAGGCCAGTCGGGTCTACAGAGTGAGTCCTAGGACAGCCAGGGCTACATAGAGAAACCTTGTTTCAAAAAAACAAAAGGAACCTCGGCCAGGAAATTAGTGAACAAAAAAAAAACCAAACAAACAAACAAACAAACAAACAAAAAACTCCTGGTTCTCATTTGGTAACACCACTAGACGGACATTTAGTAAAAATAAACAGAAAGTCTCTCTCGCACACAGAGGTGAATGACCTCTGATCTTCGAGTTTCATCTCCCAGGCCCCCCCGCCCCCACACTCATTGGCTCCCCCAGCATGTGTTTACACACGCTTTCGAACAGGGCAGAGTCGAGAGATTGTGTAAGAAGATGGTATTCAGGTAACATAACCAACAACATTTATTCCCTGGTTGAGTTCTGGCACTTGGGTCAGTGGAGGCTGCAGAATTCACCAGGAAACAATCCTATCCAATATAAACGCTCTTCTTTGGTTTGTTTTTATTTTTTTTGTTTTTCAACACAGGGTTTCTCTGTCACCCTGGCTGTCCTGGATCTCGCTCTGTAGACCAGGCTGGCCTCAAACTCAGAGATCCACCTGCCTCTGCCTCCCGAGTGCTGAGATTAATTGCTAGAATTAAAGGTATGTGCCATAACCGCCCAGAACCCAGTCTTTTCTGTCTTTTGGTTTTTTGTTTTTGTTTTGTTTTTTTGGACAAAGGGTCTCTCACTAAGCCTGAAGCCCACCTATCTGGTCAGAGTCCCTGGAATCCTCCCATTTCCACACCCCCAGGGCTGGGATTATAGGAAGGTCTTGGTTTTTATATGAATGTTGGGGACCTCAACTCAGATCTGAATGCTTGTGTGGCAGGCACCTGTCATACCAAGACATCCCCCGGAGCCCTCTGCCTTGACTTTGGAGTAAAGTCCCTCCCTAAGTCCACCCTGCACATTCGAAACCTGTCTCCAGTGCCATCAGGGCTGAGCTGGCCATTCTGGGAAGACACGTCCCTGACCATCTTGCCTGGAGCCTACCTGATGCCAGTGTGGCGGGCACCTGACACATCCTGACATAATCCCACAAAATCTTAAAAATGGTCATCAACAGTCCGGATGGTTTGGAGGGGACCGTGAGACACACACACCCCCTCCAAACAGCAAATCTACAACTCAGGATGCCACCATGAATCAACATTCCAGAATGACCACGATGCCAATATGCTGGGGCGCCACCAAGTACCCTGGACTGCCCCACCCCCACCCCAGCTACTTATCAGGGGATCTCACTCGAGACAGCAGCAGGTACGGAACCTCCAGCACCACAGCCAAGGCCGATGGGAGGTGTATGCCACCACCTTATAGATGGCCATCCCACTATACCAGCTTTACCCCACCCCAAGGAATGGAGGTTCTCCAGGCTCAACAGCGTGGGACAGACACCCTGTTCTGGCAGGGTCCGGAGTATCATCATACTTCACGAATGCACGCCAGCATAAATGTTTGCTCCCTCGGGCTGGATGCCTCGAGCAATGGTGGATTTAAAAAAAAAAAAAAAATTCTTTCCCTTTTTCACAAACCCCTAAGTAAATAATAAACGGCAGAAAGAAACAAAGTATATATTTGAATGTGGAGAGGCCTCCCCCCGCCCCTCCCCATCTGCTGGGCAGGAAACGTGCCTCATGCCTGTCCCTAAGTTGGTCCACTGCACCCTTCAGCTTCCCAGAGGTCATACGAGTCATGGACAAGTGGACAGCAGTGTCCGTGACTGGCCCCTTCGCCCACCCCAGGCTCTGGGCCCCAGCACCCTCTACCCCCATCCTCCTCCGTCCCCCTAACTTCTGCAGACATTGTTCTCCGCTGTCCAGGATAAAACCAGCCCCGTCAGAGCCAGGCTGCCACCCTCCCAGCTGTATCTGGCTGCTTGGGGGCCCTCCCACTGGGGACCCAGCCACACCAAGCTCCCTTTCCCTCCCTAGAACTACAGGCATATCCCCCTCACCCCAGGACCTTTGTCCATGCTGATTCCCTCAACTACTCGTCCCTCGAGGAGTCCCTTCCCTGACACCAAGACTCAATGGGATCGCAGGTTAAGCTCTTCTTTTCCCAGCTCAGGTCCTCCCAACCCCTCAGCAGGGTGTGCAATTTCCAATGTGTGATTATTTGATTCGCGTCCTTCGTCTCTTCAGGGATTTTTATTTTCTAAACACCATGGAGACCCACAGTACCGTGAGGGCAGAGAGCGAGTCCACTTTGATCCCCCAGGGGCATCCCTGGTACTTGGCTGGCTGCCTAGCAGTGGGGAGATGCAAAGTGAAGCCTGCTGGCCGCGTCACCAGGTGAAGGGGTGACGTCATCCCTGCCTAGCCCCTCCCATCTGCTTCCTCCAGGCTGAGCTGGGCAAGCAGCTTCATAGGACGTCACTCTATCTACTGCCGGGTGCTGTATTCATGAGCCCCAGATAAATATTTAATCACAGTAAGACAAGCGAGACCGTCCTCCAGAATGGCCTTGTAACGCACACTCCTCTGACCTAGCTGTGAGTGTACATATAGGTGTGTAATACCCATCGGGCTCCCTTTAGGGGCTCCCTCATGTGCAATTACATGAGGGAACCCCTCAAAGAAACACACCAACCCAGGCGGAAAAGCCGCTTGACAACTGTGTCCATTTCTGAGGCAGGTGAGTGCCCGCCCACTGCCCTCTGGGGAACACAGCAGGAATGACCAGCCTGGCCACCACTTACAAAGTACCCCCTGTGTGCCAGTCACTCCACTGTCCCCAATCAAAGATGACTTCATAGCGGAGGGAACAGGCCCAGAGTGGCACACACCTACCTCCACAACCAGGCTGTCGACCACGAGGCCTCCAGCCCTCTTAACACAGAACAAGGCAAGGGCATTGGGGGTGGACATCTAAAAGCAAAGTCTCAAAGAGGCCTGAGCCCTGGCCTGCGGTGGGGGACAGAAGAAGGGGGCCACCAGGGTGATGGACACAAGACAAAGGACAGCCACAGTCGCTCAGCGAAAGACTGGACCAGAACTGGTGGCCTCACGGGACACAGTGGGAAGAAGAAGTGGACAGGCCCACAGAGAGCGGTCCTCCAGGCCTTGCTCCAGGGTCGTACTTCCTCCTCCACAGCCAGAGCCCTGTCACCATGGACCTTCTGTGCCTTGTACGATTTCTCCCAAATCCCGCCATGGCCTGTGTCTGCCTCCCTCCCTGCCCCAAATCCCGGAACCTTCCTCGGCTCCTCTTTGTCCCCAAAGGCTGGAACAGAAATAGAAATAGACAAGAGCGGAGGAGCTTCAGGCTACACCATGCCGGCATCCTGGGGTTGCACGTGTGTGTGCACGTACACCCACGTGCGGATGCGTGTGCTCATGGGTGTGGATACATGCGTGTGAGGATGAACAAAGATTTGGAAGGGCAGGAGAGCAAGAAAGGGCTAGGAGTCATCTGCCCTGTCCATCTGTTAAATGGGGGAAACTGAGGCAAAAGCAGGTGGCCTCTCTGGAAGGAGAAGGTGCCCGCGGTCAGCATTTCAAGGGCCTGGCTTTCTCCACCACATCCCCTTCCCTGGGAGATCCTGGCCTGATTAAGGGTAGTCAGGGTTCCTGTCTCCTTTTGCCAACAGCATGCTCAGAGTAGGGCAGACTGTACATTTTGGGAACAGGTCCCAATTCCAGAATGGAAAATGGGTCCTCCCACCCCTCCCCGCACAGAGGAGCGGACACTCCAGCTATTGGGAGGGGAGTGGGGGTGGGGGGTCCAGCTAGTGTGTGTAAGCGTGTGTAAGTGTGTGGCGGGAGTCATCATCTGCAAGGATACAGGGAAATGTCCCTCAGGCCCCACCCTCTTGACCACCTTCCATCTTGCATGGTACCTGAGATTTGAGAATCATCCTGTCTCAGTGTCTGTGTCTCTGGGTCTGTGTGTCTGTCACTGTCTGTCTTTGTGTGTGTGTGTCCCTCTCCTTGTGCGTTTATGTGTCTTTGTCTCTCCTGTCCCCTCCCCAGCCACGGGGGGTGGGGGGTGGGGGGTGGAGAAAAAAAATCCCAAGATCCCCAATTTAAAGTACAGTCGATGCTGCCGGCAACCCTTCCCCACCGCTTCATAATCAAACTTGTGAGGGGCGGATGGGCGGGAGCGAGCGGCGAGGTTCCTCGGAGAGGGTACAATCAGACAATTTTTAAGATCATGGAGTATTAGACCGGTCCCAACTGGGTTTACTAATCAAACAGCCAAATCCTTCATAACCAGCCAATCCCTACAGGGCAATTAAATCCTTCCCCTTTAAAACACTTGCCATGCTGTCTGGGGACAGAAAGAAAAATTTGCAAAATTCATTTGATAAATTAGCCAGGGAAACAAAAAAAAAAAAAAAAAGAAAAGAGGGAATCAAGCTTTGTTCTTTTCATTTTTTTTAATTATGGAATTCACAATGCCTGAATAATGTTTAATAAGAACTATGAAAATTCCTAACAGTATTACAACACAACACAAAAGAATTAACCTGGTTACCGTGAAAAATTGCATATTTAATTAAGAACAGAGAGTTCAAAACTATCCAGAGATTTTCAAAGTGCGGTTGCCTGAGGGGCCAAATTACATGCTTCCAGGGCTGCTAACGGAGTTAGTGCGTTCAGTCATTACCCAGGCGTCCCCATTAAGTGACTCTGGGCAGATGACATCAAATTCATTTCCAGAGCACCAGGAACTGAAGCATTCGCTTGAGTAGTTTAAGGGGAATCAACCACCCTGCTGGTGCAATCAGACCCCTTGTTGATAAAGGCAATAATTAAAGAATAATGTTAATTAGCTGCTTTTATTTGAAGAGAAGTGTGGTAGTTGGAGGCTTTCCAGGCTGGTGAGGTGGGAGTCGCGCTTTCTCTAAGAGGAGAGGGGCTGCTGTGGGCGTGGGGAAGGCTGAGGCCCACAGGAAAGGAGGTGCGGGGGTGAGGGAAGGCTAAGGCAGGGCCACGAGACCAGTCCTTCAGGGGGGCCGGCAGGCCGGGGAGGCCCGGTCCCCGTGTGAACCGGCCAGTCACCCCCAGGCACTCAGGGGCAGCTCAGAGTGAAGAGAGGGGGACCCGAGCTCGGCCTTACTTCATTACTGCCGTCATGGCAGACTCAGGAGGACAAGCCGGCCTCCTCGGCCAAGTCCTGACACACTCACTCCATCCCTACCTCCTGTCACACCCATTTCCCCTCACACAACCTCCTGTCACACCCATTTCCCCTCACACAACCTCCTGTCACACTCAATCGCCTCACAACCTCCTGTCACACTCACTCACCTCACAACCTCCTGTCACACTCAATCACCTCACAACCTCCTGTCACACTCACCTCACACAACCTCATGTCACACTTATTCACCTCACACACAACCTCCTGTCACACTCATTCCCCTCACACTCTCCTGTCACACTCATTCCCTTCACACACACTCTCCTGTCACACCCACTCCCCCCACACTCTCCTGTCACACTCATTCCCCTCACACTCTCCTGTCACACTCCCTACCTGTCTACTCCCCGGGGCTCCCAGTCACCCTACACAACCTCTAACACACTCCCAGTGTCTCCCTCGGCCACTCTCTGTCACGTTGGACCGGAGTCACATGGATCACACCACCACCCTTCCTAGAGAAAGCATCTTTTCCAAAGATGGCGGCCACCGCAGCGCTCCCCGCCAGGTTCTTCACGGAACATGACCGACGACACTCCTCTCATGGAAGGGTGGCGTCCAGACCTCTCCTTCTGGACCCATGCTGACCACTGCGGGAGGCCAAGTTGACAGATGTGACAACGGTTGTCCAAACCCAATGATGAAAGCCAAATTTCCACCTGGTGCTCTGGAGCCCTGGCCACTGTTTGGTGAGAAGAAACCACCGGGCCACATGGCACTACCACGGGCAGCGGAGGGTCAGCCAGCGGCGGCCAAGAGGTGAGGCGTCCCGTCACCTCTAAGGGAACCTCACCAGCTGAGGCCCGGCTATCACGGCATGGTGACGGCCACTGAACAGGGCTCTGCCCTCATCCCTGACTGACAGACAGACAGACCCTGCGGGTCTCGCAGTCATCAACTCTCACAAGGCTTGGGTGTCTTGTCACTCGGCGGTGACCGACCGACCGATGCGTCTACACGGACGCATGATCTGCCTCACCCCACACCCTCTGGCTTCACAGGCCAGTTTGAGAAACAGGCTCAGCTAAGGCCACTCACCTACAGGGCTCAGGCCTCATCCACCCAGGGCCCCATCTGGACAGGACGTGAGGGGGCATCTGGGGCATCTGGGGCATCTGAGGGAGGGGGTCTGCCCTCCTTGGGATCCCCACCTTGGCAGCTAGGCTGGTGGTGGGCAACGGGGCCTCAGTCCCTCCTGCTACCCACATTCCAGAAGCTTCCACACAGCCCTGCCCAGCTCTGCAGGATTCTTTTCCAGGCTGAGGCTCTCAAAGTAGGCCACGGGCCGTGGGACCAGCTCCCTCAATCCTGGAGGCTGTGCAGGACTTCCTCTGAGGGACGGGCTGGCTTGGAGAGGCTCCAGGCTACTGGCCTGAGGGACCCGGTCCAGTGGCCTCAGCTGGTGAGGGACAGGAAACGGGCAAGGATGTCCCCTGACTCCCGCTATAGGGACCCGAACATCCTAAGTCTGTAGCTCATGGGGGACCCACTTGCGGAAATTCTGGCCCTGGCTCCCACGCCTGCCCAGCATCTCTGTCTCCTGGGGGTCACCCGCGCTCACATCAGACGCCACACAAGCTGGCTTTTAGGAGAGGAAAGCTGGGCACACAGTAGCCACCTCCCAGTTACACCAATAAAGGGTAAGCAAGCCTGTGTGTGCAGACTCTGCACTCAGACTGCCTGGCTCTGCTGTGCGGCGTGGGGCAAGTCACTTGACCTCTCTGAGCATCAGCGACCTCTTCCGAAAACGGGAGGTTAACAATGGCTACATCGTAGTGTGGTCGTGGGAATAAAATCATCTGAGTGGGGGTACTGAGGAAGCACTAAGTGTTTATCTACTCATTAACTCCAAATAAAGAAAACAAAAGCTAATATCTGGGGGGGGGGGGCTGGCAAGATGGCTCAGAGAGTAAAGGTGCTTGCCACTAAGCCTTACGGCCTGAGTTCAATTCCCAGGACCCACAGGGTAGACTAAGAGAGCTGACCCCCTGCAAGTTGTCCTCTGACCTCTGCATGCACACTCAAGTGCATGCACGTGTACATACACACACACACATGTGCATGCACACATACACACTTATGAATAAACGTAATTTAAAATATTTATTTGTACACGTTTTCAAAAACTAAATTTTTTTCTGGCACTTCCTTCATCTGTGGCGATGCACCTGCCCATTTTCCAGTCTACCGTGAAGCCAGAAAAAGCAAAAATCACCTCCACATAGTCATGGAATTGCCACCCTGGATCCCGGGCGTGTGCAACGTCAGGGGCCACACCAGCGACAAGAGAAGCCCAAGCTTGAAGGAGACTGGTGTTCCCTGGGGGAGGCAGGCTCAACCAGCAGCCCATCATTTTGGGTTACCTTTTCACGACCGTGACCAAACACCAGCAGGTGACCTCAGGGCCAAGGGGTTTGTCTCAGCTCACAGTTCCGGAGGGTTCCGTTGGCCCCACGCGCCTACAGACCATCACGGCTGTGGGCACATGTGGTGGAAGAGTTCCACGGCACCGTGGATGGGAAGTGAGGGGGGGCAAGATACCCACAAGGACCAGGCCTGAGGGCGGTGGTGGCGCACGCCTTTAATCCCAGCACTCGGGAGGCAGAGCCAGGCAGATCTCTGTGAGTTTGAGGCCAGCCTGGGCTACAGAGGGAGTTCCAGGACAGGCACCAAAACTACATGAAGAAACCCTGTGGGGGAGGGCATCAATATGCCAGGGGTATGAGGCAGGGGGATCTGGCCTGTGGCCAGAGAGTGGAAAGTGCAAGGAACGTTGTTCAAGATCAGGTAAAGAAGAGAAGCCAGGGGCCCGAGGAGGGCTCCGTGTTAAAGCACTGCCTAGCATGTGCAAGAATGGGGGTGTGAAGGAGTCAGTCAGTGGTCAACCCGAGCCAGATTCGGTAAGTTAAAATGAATATGGCAGGGCTGGGGAGATGGCTGCTCAGCGGTTAGGAGCACTGGCTGCTCTTCCAGAGGACCCAGGTTCAATTCCCAGCAATCACATGGTGGCTCACAACCATCTGTAATGAGATATGGTGCCCTCTTCTGACCTGCAGGGATACATGCAGGCAGAACAGTTTATATAATAAAAAAATCAATCTTTTTTAAAAAATGGATATGGCAAACCCTGTGTAACTGTGGAGAAAACCAAGAAATAAGGGGGCAGGGATCATTACACTAAAGTGCTACATTAGAAAATACGCAAGAAAACAGTAAAAGGCCGGGAGAAGAAAACAGACACCAGATACTTGGAAAACTAAAAGAGAAGATGGCGAACACAAGTCCCGCTACATCAGAAACACACTAAGTATGAGTGGCTTAAACAATCCAACCAAAAGGCAGAGGATCTGAGACCAGATTAAAACTGCACACTGTCTGCAGCGGACACTTCAGAGTCAAGGATACAAACAGACTCCAAGTAGAAGGCTCCACAAAGAGGTATCACGTAGCGGCTGGAGAGACGGCTCAGTGGTTAAAACTGTTCTTGCAGAGGGCCCAAGCACGGTTCTAGCACCCATATGGCAGCTCACAATTGCCGGTAAGTCTAGCTCTAGAGGGGGTCCAGCACCCTCTTCTGGCATCCAAAGGGAATTGCATGTATATCACACACACACACACACACACACACACACACACACACACACACACACACATTTAAAAAGATGTATCAATAGGAGACAGAATAGACTTTTTAAAAAATGTTACTAGAGAAGGAACTATCTACTAATGAAAGAAAGTTCTATCCACTAGGAAGGCATAGCTGTTATAAGCTTACAGGCACCTAATAAAAACATCAAAACACACAAAGCAAAGTGCCGAAAATGAGAGGAGAAATAGACAACACAACAAAATGGCTGGAGACTTCAAGGCAGGAGCCACAAGCCCAACAACGCTACAGACCCTGAGGGCAGACAGTGGCGTGTGGAGGCTGAAGAGTCATGTCTGAGGACTCTGCCTCAAAAGCTAGGGGGCCCTAAAAAGCTGGTTCTCTCTCTCTCTCTCTCTCTCTCTCTCTCTCTCTCTCTCTCTCTCTCTCTCTCTCTCTCTCTCTCTCTCAAACAGGGTTTCTCTGGGTAACCCAGGCTATCCTGGAACTCACTCTGTAGACCAGGCCGGCCTCGAACTCACCGATCCGCCCGCCTCTTACCCGATCTATAAACACTCCACTGTGTGAGCACAGCGGGGAGCCAAAGGTAGCCCAAGAGATAAGCCAGGCAGGCTAAGTCCAGAGGAAGCGACGGGGACTCTGTCCAGTTGCCAGTGGTGGGAAATGGGAGAATGGGATGCATGGGTAGTGGGAGGTGAACCCCTTGATTGAAGGGCGGACTGACAGGAGGAGGGAAGGGGAACAGGGAGCCAATAGTTTCTCTGAGTGGTCCTCGGGTGGAGGCCCAGGGAAGGAGGGTTCAACACGCTCATCTGGAGCTAGAGACATCTTTGTCACACCCAGTCAAACGGTGTCCATAGTGGCTGGAGAGATGGCTCAGTGGCCGAGCACTGGCTGCTCCTGAAGAGGACCTGGGTTCGGTTCCCGGCACACACAGAAGGTTGTAGATGAGGTTGTATGTTATAAAGGCTGCAGCTCACAACCACCTGGCCCTCCAGTTCCAGAGGATTCTCACACCCTCTCCTGGTCTCACAGGCACCAGGCACACTTACATGGTGCGTATCCACACGTGCAGGTAAGACAGACGGATAAAATTAAGTCAATAAATATAAAATACAATGTTTGAGATGTTGATCAAACAGATTTGGGGAGCTGTGTAAATAAAGCTGCCAAGTGGGTAGGTTTGGGAGACGGAGGTGGAGAAGAGATAACTGGGGGGGGGGGTGGATTCGACAAGTCACCCCCCAGTTATTCGACAAGTCACCCAGAAGACAAAGGGAAGAGACATTGAGAAGGAAGACCCCTGAGAGGGATCTCCAATGGAAAGGCCACCAGAGAGTGACAGGGCCTGAAAAAAAAAAAAAAAAAAAAAACCCGGGAACAAGAAAGTGACATCAAGAGGTGGGAGGGGGACATGGGGAGGGGGCGGGGAGGGGGCGCATGTGAGGAGGCGGCAGCTGGAAGTAGCTGCAGGGTGGGTGGAAGACTTAGGGACAGAAACAGCACGCACAGATGACATTCTGGAAGGTGGTTAGGTAGAAGGGGCAGCCGGCCAGCTTCTCGGATTTCTTGGGGACAAAAAAATGGGGCTAGCCACCCCCCCCACATACCTTGTGCTGTGGCTTCCTCCCTGTGAATGAATACCTAACGGACACCTTGAAGGAGGCAGGGTTACTCTGGGTGAGGAGGCACTGTTCACAGTATCAGGGAATGCATGGTAGCAGGTAGCCCCGTGTTTACAGAGGGGAGGGACCAGACTTCCTTATATCTCAGGGGAAATGGGCAGGATAGACAGACATTGGAGCCGGACACTTAACCCTCAAGCCCCATGCCTCTTAAGGACCCGCCTCCTCCAGAGGGCCCCAACAGAGGTTCCCCAGTCGCTCTAAAGGGAGCCACCAGCTGGGACCAACTGTTCAAACACTGAGCCTTGGTGGACATTTCACTTCAAACCCTTATCCCTGCACTCAGATGCGGTCCAGCCTCCCCAGGGCAGGGAGTTGCCTGTGGCTAAGACCTCTCTTTTGCCTGCATTTTGCCTAATCAACTCCTTTTCACAGCCTGAGCATCACCTACACAGGGTGGGTGGCCTCCATCGCCAGCCACCCTGAGTGGATGGACACCCCCATCTGACTTCAACAACACTTCTCTCTCCTCCATTCCCATGTCTGTGCTTCCGCATCCGTTTGTCTGGCTGACGCTTACAGCCACCGCCCGGCCCCACGGACCTAGCTAAAACACAGTTTACTTGATGAGTGACAGATTCTGAGCAAACACTCCATCCAGACCACCCGGAGTCCTGGGTGATCTTGAGCTTATGAACGGACGGACCACTCTGGACCTCAGAGACTTCATCTATAGTCTAGGGTAACTGCACCGTCAGCCCCAAAAGACTGTGGAGGTCGAATGAGAAAATGGGGTGCTGATGGTATGGGGGTGAACCAGAGCCTGGCAGGAAGGTGAGGACATCAAATTCACGGGTGTCAAGTTCGCCGGCAGTCTGTGCTGCTGCTACAGGGCTCAGCTTGGGAAGGATGGGGGGATGGAGTCAGCTGTTAAAAGAAAATCTGAAAAACTTTTTTAATACAGTCTACAAGTCCGTCTCCTTCCTTCTTTATCAACGACACGATTTATTGAGCGGGGAGGCCATATTGACTAAATAAATCTTGATAACGACCACAGCAGGAATCAATAGCTGCTTATTATCAGTCCAGCCCGGAGTTTCATCTTGTGGAACACAGGCCACAGGACTGGGGGCGCCATGCCGCCCCACCCTGGTGGGAGGGTGGGCTGGATGGCGGGTAGCGCTCGCTATCCATCCAGACAAAGGAACGTTCTAGAGCTGTGGTTCTCCACCTTCCTAAGGCTGCGACCCTTTAATACAGTTCCTCACGCTGTGGGGACCTCCGGCCATACGATTATTTTTGTTGCTACTTCATAACTGTAATTTTGCTACTGTTATGAATTCTAAACATCTGGGTTTTCTGATGGTCTTGGATGACCCTTGTGAAAGGGTCATTTGACCCTCCCAAGGGGTCTCGACCCACAGGTTCAGAACCATTCATCTGGAGTCACTGATTACAGCTGCCCAGGCTGCTCTGGGCTGGGGCCAGGATCGTTTCCTAGAGTTGACAGTAGAAAGTTGTTTGCAGAGGCTCAGGACTTGGCACTCTGGGGACTGGCAGAGTGCTCGCCTGGGGTACACAAAGCTCCGGGTTCCATACCCCAGCACCGCACAAACCAGGGGTGGTGGGCACATCTGTAATTCCCACGCCGGGGAGGAAGAGGCAGGAAGATCAGGAGTTAAAGGTCATCCTCGGCTACGTAGCGAGTTTGGAAACAGCCCAGGCCGTAGGAGACTGTTTCGAAAAGGAGCGGGGAGAGAGAGAGGGAAGGAGGGAGCAGAGAGGTAAATGTGGGGAGTGCAGGGGGGGGGCTGAGCAGGGATGGGGGGACAGTGGGCTCAGCCCTGCAAGGCACCCCTGGCCATAGTGGATCGAGGCTCACTCCCAGAGGCCAGCAGGTCCTGGGCGATAATCCTGACAATGCCACTTGTGGGAAATACGGCAGTGGAGTTGGCATAATAAAATGGGAACCAACAGGGGCTTTGGATGCACAGAGCAGTGTGAGCCGAGGGTTCTCACTTCCGTCTGGCTCGAAGACACAAGAGCCACCGAGCTGCATGGGCACCCCAAGGGCATGCATGCTCTTACCTCCCGAAGCCAAGGGACCCTCATCTCCCCGCTTCTGGCTCTCAGCGGGCCAAGCAGAAGAAAGCGGCTGGTTATGCTGGGCTAGAGGAGGCCATGGGGCACCCGTGCGTCACAGGAACTTAAGTGCCTCCTCCCATCTGACGCCAGAGCAGCCACCCCCACCCAGAGACTTGGCACTTCGGAGCGGATTCAGAGGCCCCAAAGAGAGAGAGATACGGGACCAAGAGATGCCATGGAGATCAGTTTGGTTTGCTGAGGCTCCAGGCCATGGTCAAGGCCCTCTGTGCCTTATCTCACGTCCCAAGAGGAGGGGGGCTAGACCTAATACCCACCCTACAGATAAACTGAGGCAGAGAGGTTGCCCAAGGCCTCCCTGCCCAGATCCAAGGGCAGTTCACACCAGATCCGTCTCCAGAATGGACTCAGTCTTTAGACTGGAGTCCTTGTCCCCACACCCTCAGCTCCTCCCGGATCCCTCTGAGTTGATAAGCACGGTACCTGGTGAGAAATGATACCCAGTTATGTCCTATCCCCAGGACACTGTCCCTAAGCGCTTTGAGGTTCCTATGGCTGAGGCTGGCAAACCTTCACGGGTGGCCCACAGCCACTGGAAATTAACTCATAGCCACGTTAATTAGAAGGGGGCTGGAATTGGGGTCACCGGTTTCTAAAGCAAGACGCACGGAGCTAAAGATAAACCAGGCTCACCACTGGCCTGGGGCCGAACGGTTTCCATTAGCTGAGTGCTCCGTGGTGCGACTCCCTGAGGGGAGGAGCACAGAAGGAAGAAGGAAGAAATGAATGAAGGAATGAAGGAATGAATGAACAATCGGATCAGCGGGAGCGGAGTAAGGAGTATCCCAGAAAGGATGATGGGGTTCTCTCTAAATGGGCTCTACAAAAGCAGGGGTCAGTGAGCCAAAGGAAGAGCATGGGGAGGGAACAGGTCAGAGGGTAAGAACACAGGGCCTGTGGTTGGAAGGGGCTGGGTGCTGCCAGGAAGCAGTGACGATACCCGATACCCGATACCCGAGAAGAGAGAAGGCAGGAAGTGAGAGAGAGAGAGAGAGAGGTTCCTGACGGACAGAAAGGAGGAAAACTGCCACAGGGCTTGAGGACCAGGCAAGGCCGGACCACAGAGCCAGGGCCCAGTGACAGTGGCAGCTCCCTCAGGACTTGATGAATACCTTAAAGGGCATTTCCCGGCCGTGGGAGCCCTAGCCAGGCGACCTCGCTTTCTGGTCTGCTGCCTCCAAGAAGCAGACATGAAGATGGGGTGCACGGCAAAGGAAACGCCCTGGGCCCATCCCAGCTCCCCCGTGGACCGCGTGGCACTTGTGGAGGCTGAGCGGTTGGGACCTGTCACCTCCCCTAGAGCCAGAGTCCTGTACAACAATCCCTGGCAACCCAGCCCAGCAGAGCCACCCACATGTCCACCGCGGGTGGGAAAACCAAGCCCCCAAAGAGAAAGCGGTTGCCCAAGGGCACACGGCTAGCAAGCGGCGGAGCCGGGATTTGAACCCCCGGCAGCGCTGTGCACAGTCGTGAGATTGAAAGGGAGGGGTGAGCAAAGTGGATTAACTAGTTACAAAATAAAGCGTTTGACGGTTGGAGAGGAGGGGAAGCATCCAGGAAGGCAGTTCCCACAGCACAGCTGGAATCTCTGACCACCGGGCCTTTGCACACGCTGTTCCCGCTCTGGGGAGTGCTCCCTGACCACAGCCTTCGGATCTCTGTTTGAAGAGTCATTGTTTCCAGAAAGCCAGGTGCAGCTTGCTCACACGCCCAACGTCCGGTGACAAGCCCAGTGTCCAGATGTGTGGATCCACCTTGCCCCTGCCTGTCACCTGGCAGCTCCCTGGCACCCAACCTTCCTGCGAACATCTACGTAGTATGTGTATCCTCTAACCACACAGTTTACAAGTTATCTTAATTACGCTGCTACGCTATTATTTATATAATTACTAATTATCGTTATTAGTGTCCCCACAAGTGGTAAACACACATCCACGGAGTAAAACAATAGCAGTTATAAATTCCAGCTCTCTCTAGCGCTTCTGTGTGCTGGGCTCCCAGCATTGGAGTGTACAACTTCAGTCTGAGGGATACTGCTGTATCTGCATTTTATAGATGAGCAGCCGTGGCCCAGAGAGGGTAAGCAACTCAGCCCAGGCCACACAGCTGCTAAACAGCAGACATAAGACTTGATCCCTCAACACAGCCTACCGACGACGCAGGTCCCTAGGTGCTCATGAGGGACAACAGGTACCAAATGACAAGCTGCTGAGTGACGGTCCTTTCAGAGAGACCTGCCACACCAAGGAGGCTGGGGTGATCTCTGTGGTTTCCCCGGCCACAGCACCCACACCTCGGCAGCCGACTGGACGAGCCAATCCGGCAGAGCGGCTCCCAGGGAGCCGTTGGCCCTGTCCAGTTTGAGTGACGGCGGCTCGCACAGTCTTAAGCACTGCTGGGCTCCAGGAGCCCCGGGCAGACAACCAACTCACGGCGGCACAGCGCCTAGGGATTGATTTTCTTCTCTCTTTCTTTCTAATGACAAACGTATATCCGGGAACTGCAGTTTGGTTTGGCTAGAGGATGGCAGAAGCAGGGTGAGGGGTGGGGAGGGGTCTGAGCAGGCAGCCTCGGGACCACTTTGGAAGGCAACTGGCTACTAGACTCTGTACCACACCCATCTCTCTCCACGGGGACCATCGGGAGCCTTGGGGGTCCCTCGAAGGAGCTTTTTCTGACGCAAGGCACCTGATAAGACAGCCAAGCAACCAGGACCAGGTAACCTTGACAGCCAGTGACCTTGACCCTCCAGTTGTCCTGTCCCTCAGTAGACCCCCAATCCTTTTCGCGTTTACACCGGCTGTTCCCTCGCCTGGGAACGCCCTTCCTGGGTCTCACTCCCTTCCCAGCACTCAAGGACACTCATCTACAAGGAAACCAAAGAAGCTGCATTTCTGAGTTAACATCTCCCGTGTCTAAACAGCTTTCACCAGAAAACGTTCACGTCCCGACTCGTCCACACAGACAGACAGACAGACAGATGTGTCCGTGGGCCAGACAGAGCTCCATGCTGCAACCTCCATCACCTCTGCAGGAGGTGGCCTGCATGATACTAGGAAAGCACACTGCAACACCCAAAAAGCCTTAAGACAGCCTGCCAGGCCGGCAGGTTCTGGCTGCCGCTCCCACACCCTCTAAAAATACCTAGGAAGGAACGAGGCACTTACAAAGCATGATCTCACGCCCCACGCTCTGCCGAACACCGCCGTACTCCATGGAGTAGGAGAATACTAACAGTCCCACTGAAAGAGAGAGGCACAGAGAGGCTAGTCACCGCTCAAGGTCACACAGCTCTGGTGAGATGGGAGACAGGATTGGAAGCCAGGCAGGGCGTCCGTCAAAATCCTGGAGAGTCAGGCTTCCGTCTTAAAGCCGCGAGGAAAAGCATTCAAACTTGAAAAGGAAAAATCCAGAAATGGCTCACATATATGGCAGATATTTCACAACCAGGACATGAGAGGGTATAACCACAGCCCCCAGGCCCATCCATGGCTATCATTACCTCCTTTTGTGAATAAAGTTTTATTGGCCTATGACTTATTGAGGATGGCGGGCCACACCTCTTTGCTCTTACTGGCTACAGTCCAGACACACCCATTCATTTTCCTTGGCTAAGGCTCCATACACACTGTGGAGGCAGAGTTGGATGGTGAACTAGGACCCTCAAAGTATGTGACTGTCCTTTGTGGAAGACAGTTACCGCATTTGGTGGCAGACTACTGCTACCTAGGATGCACAGAGCCACCACACCCCCCAGAAAGTTCTGAGGTCAACCCGTGGGAAAATGCCGGGTCCCTAGAAACCCTGGATTAAAACCTTCACATTAAAACACACGAGTGGCTGGATGTGGTGGCACACGCCTTAAATCCCAGCACTCAGGAGGCAGAGGCAGGAGGATCTCTGTGAGTTCAAGGCCAGCCTGGGCTACAGAGTGAGTTCCAGGACAGCCAGGGCTACACAGAGAAACCCTGTCTCAAAAAAACAAAAACAAAACAAAATAACAACAACAACAGTCAGGCTGGGGAGATGGCTCAGAGGGTAAACCGAGGAACCTGAAAAGGCTTGAAGCAGCCAGGCACATTCACCGGCAGAAGCAGAGAGAACACAAGAACACACACACGCATCCTCTTGTGGCTAGCTCTTACACAACCCGGGACCCAAACCAGGGAACGGTGCCGCACGCTTTCCGACTGGGTCCTCCCAAAGCCACGAAGATGATCCCCCACAGACACGCCACAGGCTCATCCCTCAGTAACTCTCTTTCCAGGAGGCTCGGGGCCATGTCCGTCAACCATCAGAACTAAGCATCGCATCCTGACTCAAAAAATAAGGTGGCTAGTGACTGAGGGAGACAACTGATGCCAACCACCGGCCTTCCATGCATACCCACACGCATCTGCACACACACACACACATGCACACACACACATCACATGCACAAATAAAACTGGGAGCTGTGAGACTTACTTGGCTGTTTGGGGGGAGAGTGGCGATAATTAGAGACTGAGGACAAAGAAGGCCATGGGAGGCAGTGGCGGGGGGGGGGGGGGTTCCAGGCAGAGGAAATACATGTGCAACGGCCATGGGTAGGGGTGGGTTCTGTGTGACAGAGGAGCAGGGTAGAGTGAGCAGGGGACAGAGATGGGGAAGGGGGGGGGGGTCAGGTCATATGGCAGTCACCGGAACAAAGGAATTCCGAGTTTAATGTACGTATCATAGGAAAATACCCTTCCTTTTATAAACACTTCAACTCATCTCTGCCAGGGAGTCAGGGAGGCTCAGCATACAACGGACTCCACCCTAAGAATTTCTTATCTCAGAACAAAGTTGCTTCAAGGACCAACAGCCTCCACCATCACCAACACCAACACTGGCCACAGCAGGGCTCAAGCTGGGGCTAAACCATCAGAATGGGACACCTTGAACTGGTCCAGAGGGGCCCACACCTTTCATTTCTACCTCAGTCTACCCACACAGCGGCTCTGTCATCTGGGAGGCCTGAGGTGCTGGGTAATCTCCCTCCACCCTAGAAGACACAGGTCCCAAGGCCAGGATCAAAAGGAGGTTGGCACAGGGCTGGCTGTGATCCTAGCCCTTGGAAAGATGAGGCAGCAGGATCCAGAGTCCGAGGTAAGCCTGGGCTAGTCAGCCCCTATCTAAAAAAAAAAGAAAGAAAGAAAGAAAGGAAAAGGAAGAAAGAAAGGAAAAGGAAGAAAGAAAGAAAGAAAGAAAGAAAGAAAGAAAGAAAGAAAGAAAGAAAGAAAGAAAGAAAGAAAGAAAAAGGAAGGAAGGAAGGAAGAAAGAAAGAAAAGGTAGGTACACAACCACTTCATGCCCCTCCTGAGCCTAACCTGTCCCAGGCCCCTGCCTCAGCACCAGGTGACCAGGAACGGGTTGGCACTTGGTCCCCTTGCAGAAAATGGCATACAAATCCACAGTGTCTGGGCAGCCCCCCCCCCCCCCCCGGCTTGCCATCAACCAGGCCCAAACTTAGACCAGCCAAGGTGTTCACGTGTAAGACACCATCTGCCGGAAGAAAGGTTACCTCACAGAATGTCAAGTTTGAAGATAGAATCCTCTTTTAATGGGCAAGTTAAAAGAAAAAGGAAGAAAGACGGGGGTGGGAGAAGCCAATTATTTTATTTGTGCAGATGCTGGTACACCCCACCCCAACCCCCACGAAACCAGCTCTGCGCAGGCCACCCAGACGCCAAAGTGCTCAGCCTGCTCCTCAAACTGTCTCCATCTCCTAAAGTGAAATTCTAAGATACCGCACACGCACACACACACACACACACACACACACACACACACACACACACACACACCCCGCAACACACACGCACAATCTGGGGGCGGGGGTGCTCTGCTCATGCCCAGCACTCCAACAGAAAGCCCATCTCTGAGAAGCGATTTCTAACCAGGTGAGAAACCAGGACCTGGGTCAGGGGGTACCCAGAAATGTTGGCTGGGCTCCGTAGATACATGCTCAAAATCTGCTGCCAGCTCTTTCTGAGGGAAGGGAGAAAGGACTCTTGCGGTTGGTCTCGGAAACCAGGACGGCAGATGGAATGGCCCACCAGTCGGCTCTGGACGGTGGTTTGGGCTTAACCTTGAGATGTTTCTAGAGCAGGTTCCCCTGATCCCACACACCTTCTCCACCTGTCCCCCATTCCCCTCCTCTAATGCTCCTACATGCTAGCCCGGCGCGGCACACCCTTCCTGCCTCCTCCCCGCTCTGACAGGCAGCAATTCTACACTGTCAAAGTTTCCCAAGTTAGGAATCACCAACAGGGCTGATGGCTTATTTACCGCCGTCATGGGTAGAAAGGAGGATTTTGACACGTGTGAAATGATAGCACATTTAGGTGAGTCAAGCTGTCATGGGCTCTAATGAATGTCTAAGTACTTCACAGCTGAGGGGTAAAATTTACCTGCTTCTGAACATCACAGGGTTATAATATTTTAATTCTATCCACACTCCTTTCTGAACTTGGAGCAATATTCCACAAAGCAATACCTGGCTTCCAGCCATTCCAGAAGTTTCTGTAAGACACCCTTTAAAAAGCCCAGCCTTGCTGGCTCACCTTTGGGTCCCACTGATTCCTCAAAGTGCAATGGCATTTTCTTACCCAAGTCTCCTGGGAGGGGCCACCAGCCCCACCTCTCCCACGAACATGGCTGGGCAAAGGGACCCCCATGCCCTCGTTCAAACTGGGTACCCGTAACTGTGCAGCTTAAGCAACTCTCTTTGGAGGGGAGAGGAAAGATGGTCTGGGGACCAGGACTCAGAACATCACTTAAAAGAGAGAGTAGGGATCAAGGAAAATAGAAAAGAAAAACCACGAGCCCATGAATCCAGTTACAACGATAATACACAGAAAAGCCATAAAATACGCCCGCATTAGTGATGTTCCCCATAAAACCATCCTATAACCAAATGAAATATGCCAGCATTAACTCAGGACGCGATTTTATTTCTTCTCATTCCTGAGCGGCTACGAGCAGAGAAGGGGAGAAGAAGAAGAGTGGGGGAGGTGATTGAGGCGTGCCAGGGTGGGGTACCCAGATCCAGTGACCATTGGAGTCATTCCTTAAGTCCCCAACTACTGGGGTTGTCAACTGACTTCCATCCCACCGAGCCAACACCAGCTCGATCGCTCCACGGTGCTCAGAGAACGCGCTGGGAAAAAAATAATGACTAACTGGACAGTTTCCATGTTTAAAAAAAATATATACTTCCAGAGGGCTGAGAGCCCAGCTGGCACAAGGTCACCTTTCTTATCCCAAATGGGGCAGTGTCAGCAATGTGGTCCAGCCTGGGGACATGGGGCTGCTTTTACTGGCTCGGTCACTTTAAGACTCAGGAAATCAAGCTGCAAGGAAACCTTCAACCTGAACAACCCAGGATACAAGCTGCACAGTCCTCCCAGGCCACCAGCCCTGGGTGAGGGAGGGAGCCCCCCCCACACACACACACACCCAAGCTCTGAGCCTGCACAGACCCACACAGTTCCTACCTGTATGTCACAATAAGCTGTAGAAGTTTCCTCTCCTCTGTGGAGGGCAAGAAACGAAAACGCAAGGGAACGTGGAAGAAGTGTCACAAGCAGGATGTACCAGAAAGGGTCCCTTGGGCAAAGGGCTGAGAGATGGATGCCCAGAAGACCCTGGGCTTTGCCTGTGCAAGGGACCACAGAAGAGTCCGAGACCAGGGCAGAGAGTGGGCAGCTGTGCTGGCCTGGGCCTGGGCAGCTGCATGCTGTAGCCACCACAGTCTCTGAGCTCTAGAACTATGCAGCCTTTTCAAACTCCCTAGGGGACACCCCCTCCTCTTTACATCGATTCAGATGAGCCCCCCCCTTCCTTCCCCGGGAGCCTGTTTGTACCAGACACACAGCCATTGTCTTAATGAGTTTCCACACACACACACACACACACACACACACACACACACACACCCCCTTGCACATCCCCTGCTGGCGAGAGGTCTTAGTGTGGCTGGTCCCTGCCACCTGGACAGGCCTGTCCACCACCCCAATAACCACCTTGCAGCTCAGATCTCCTTTTCTATCTCAGTGTGTTCTAAGACCTTAACAAAAGGTTTGCAGACCCTTGGGGAGTCAGCTGGAACCAAGACTGGGGTGACCTTCCACAAAGGACTCCCCACCAAGACTAGGGGCAGGGAGCATCGAGCATGAACACCCCCAGCTCAGACACCAATGCGGGAAGCCGCACCCAGCCCTCAGCCCCCCGGGGCCATCCTCTCTCCCACCAACCCTGCAGCCCGGGTCTCCTGGATGTTTCCATCCAGGAGTTATCTAATGAGAATTGTGTTAAGTGGCATTCCCGCCGACCCCGGGCAAATACCGGCGCTGTAAACCTCACCGTGGCAATTCTCTCCAGCAGAATAACAATAGCACCCGGCTAAGGGCTTCCGCCAGCCCAGCTGCTCGCTCCCCTCTCGTAGGCTGCGTTCTTGTCATTCCTTATGTTACAGAACATCAATCATAAATAAAGACGCTGTCCCCCAGCCTGCCCGGGTCTCATTTACAAACATTAGCAGGGAATACGATTACCATTGGCCTCCGTGCCATGCCCAATGTGGCTACCCAACTCCTCTCTCTCTCTCTCTCTCTCTCTCTCTCTCTCTCTCTCTCTCTCTCTCTCTCTCTCTCTCTCTCTCCCCCTCACCAAAGGCCACTTTAGCATCCTTTAAATCAGCAAGCACAGCTTACAACCCTGCCCATCTCAGGCGGCCACCAAACTGTAACCTCAACTCGGGCGCGGACCAGGAATTGCACGGCTCTCGCAGTTATTAACTGCATGCCTGAGTGCCCCGATTTTCTCTCCCCGGCTCGATGGCTTTGAGGGAGGAGGGGAGCGAGAAGTGGGGACAGAGAAGAGAGGGGCTGGAACCACTTATCAGAGGCAACTTAACGAGATCTGCGGGGAGATTAAAAAGAGAAAGTGGGTCCGTCGTGTGCCCCCCCCTTTTTTTTTTAATCTCCAGACGTGCTGTCACGTCTTCTGGGAATGTCACTGGCCAGGCAGAATGCTCTCAGAGCGCGGTTATCCGCACGGCTTCCCCCGCCCCGATCATCGCCGCACCTGCCGCGACTCTGCCTGACTGCAGGGTGTGGGGAGCCTCTGGGGGGCATACTGAGCACCCGAGTGTGTCTCCAATTGGGGTGCTGTGAAACCACCCCCGGCCCGAGCCCGCAACCCCGGGCCTCAGAAATATGGCAGCAAACATCCCAACCCCGAGGCACCCGGAGCCCGCGCGCACCCAGGAACGGCGGGGGAAAAAAGTGCTGGGGCTGCGAAGAGCGTCGCCCCAGGGGAGGAGAGGGGAGTGAAGGGGACCGGGGGCACCCGGGGCAGGGAGAGCAGGGTGCAGGAGCTGGCGTGGCAGAGCCACGAGCCCGGCGGAGCCGCGGATGCAAAAGTTCCCAGGGGCCGCAGCCCGCGCACCTGCTCCGCCCCGCGGCAGGTGCGCAAAGTTGCGCGCGCTCGGGCCTGGGGCTCCAGGCCGGGGGGAGACTGGGATGGAAGAGAAGCCGGGCGGGGGGTGAGGGGGGGGAGAACGGGGGGGGAGCAAGCGGGGGAGGGGAGCAAGATGGGGGAGCAAGCAAGAGGAGGGGGAGAGAAAGCAACCCCGGAGGGGGTGGCAAGACAGAGGTGGGAAGGAGAGAGGCAGAAAGCAGGCGGAGGGAGGGAAAGCAGGCGGAGGGGGTGTGGGGTGGCAAACCGAGGGAAGCTGGGGCGGGGGGGGGGGGGGAGCAAGACGCAGAGACTAACCCGCAGGGATCGGCCCGGGAGGAGCACCGAGCGTCCGGGCTGCAGCAGCCGGTGGCGGCGGCGGCGGCGGCGGCAGCGGCTGGGCGGCTGCGCAGCCGCGTCCGGCTCCCCGCGCTGCCCGCGCTCTCCGTGCTCCCCGCGCTCCTCCCGCTCTCCGCGCTCCTCCCGCCCCGGAGGCTCCCCACGTCCGGGCGGCCGATCGAGGAGGAGGAGGAGGAGGAGGGAGGAAGAGGATGAGGCGGCGGCGGCGAACAAAGGCAGGCTGGCCCGCTCACCTGCAGCCGCCGCAGGTCCAGGCGCCGTCTCGCGCGCGGCCCCCTGGTCGCCCGCGCCGCCCTGGCCGGCCTCGGCCCCCGGGCCCCCCGCGGTCCCCCCTCGGCCGCCATCTTGGGGGCGGGCGCGCGGCCGGGGCTGCGGCTGCCGCCAACACCCGGGCTGGACCCCGGGAGCGCGGCTTCCCGGCTCCGCCCGCCCGCGCGCACGCACTTGACTTTGGCTCCTCGCGGCAAACTTATCGACGGCGCCGCGGCGCGCGCGGATCGATGCGCAGGGGGCGCGGGGCGGTGGCGGGGGGAGGGGGTGGGGGGGGTAAAGGGGGAGGAAGGGGGGAGGACAGCAGCGGCGGGAGTGCGGAGAGGCCGCGGGCGACGGGGACCGTCAAGAACAAAGTGAGCGCTCTGCGGTGCGTGGAGGGGGAGCGGCCGGTCTCCGCTTGGCCTCGCGTCCGGGGGAGCACGGAGCACACGCACGCCGGGCCAGCCGAGGTCCCCCAACCCCGCGCGTGCGCTGCGGGTGGTGGCCGCCAGGGGGCGCCCCGGAGCCGTGGGAAAGTCTCCCGGCGCCTAGCACGGTGCTGGCCGGCACAGGAGGAGCCTTGGGACCTGAGAAGGGGTCGTGGTCCTGGCTGGGGACCCGGGACCCTGTGTGTCTGTGGCTTTGAGTCTTCACAGTAGGGCTTTGATCGTTGTTATTTAGCGGGCGTAGCGCACCCCGCAACTTTATCACGCAAGGCTCACTCCTGGTGTGGAGGGAGCTTTGCTACTGGGTGCTCTTAGAGAAACCTTTGCCAAGGCCTTTTCCCCAACAGATGCTTGGATCGGTTGAGGCTCCCCAGGCCCGCTGGAGGGGCTCCGGAACCCGACAGGGAACCCCCAGCTCTTTGCAGCATAGCCTCCCTGCATTGTCCGTGTCTTTGGAGAATTGATCTTTAGCCCAGGGAGGGGAGATCCAAGCCCTTTGCAGTTCCTCAGACCCAGGACCAAAGAGGTAACAAGAGGTAC
The DNA here is from genome assembly GCF_949786415.1 of Peromyscus eremicus. Taxonomy (NCBI): domain Eukaryota; kingdom Metazoa; phylum Chordata; class Mammalia; order Rodentia; family Cricetidae; genus Peromyscus; species Peromyscus eremicus. Next base: position 12,162,385 of record NC_081438.1, on the reverse strand, counting down.
TATTTCACATTTTCCTCCCCTTTTCTGTGTCCACGAGCCCCCAGACCCCTCCCAACATCTCACCCTCCAGAAGGGACTCAGAATCCCATCCTACCTAGACACACCAACCCCCACAACTCTTCGTGATCCTCCTTGCCAGGACCTGTACACCTACCCCACACGTCACCCCCGTTTACTTCCCCTTCCAAAAGAAGAGCCATAGTCCCCCACACACACACACACACACACACACACACTCCTCTGTCAAAAGACCAGCTTTTATGGACAGCCAACCGAAATTATATTCTCTTTTTATGACCCAGCTTGGACTCTGGCATCACTCTTGGTCTGGGACAATAGATCAATACCGTGGGTTATAAAAAAGACGAAGTTTAGAAGGAGTTGTAAAGGAGAGAGAAGCATGATGGATATTTTTGATGATTTTCCAATATTTGTGTCTCCGAGCACGTGCTTCGAGGCAATTAAAGTTTTTAATGTAATGTAAATAACTGTTTCTTAAATGCTTTAGGAGAAGGTGTGATCGCTCCCAGCCATCCCTCTTGCTGTTTAAAAACTGTAGTGTGATTTAAAGTAGGCTACAGTATTTCTCTTACTGTCCTCATACATTTTTTTCCGTGACGTCTGGGCAAATACATTAACTCGGGAGTTGAAAAGACTCCTCAGACCCAAAGCGGAGCGTTCCCAGAGACGAAACGAATTAGTCCGAGTTAGCAATTCCGAGTGGCCCATTTCCCTGCCAGATTAAATTGCACGTGACACGTGGTTTATTTCCTCTCTCGATAACTCTGCCTTCAAATTACAGCTCTCAGTCTGCAAAATGAATTTAAGCAAATTTCATAACTAATGCGGTGCAATTTTTTTTTTCAAATGGCTACATTTTCTTCTTGAGGATCTGTACAGCTTGCAGCTCCCATGTCTTTGAGTCTGTTCTTTAGAAACCTGTAATAGAAAATTAAAAAAAAAAAAAACCTAGAGATTGTGAGACCTTTTCAAAGCACGTTTAACAAACAGAGCTCCAGACGAAAGAGTATTTTAACATATGCCTGACTTGGCCTCCACGGGACATGCTGCTATGGCGAGACTCCTAGGATGTTGTACCGAGAAGGACTTGTGCCTGGGTGGTATTCCTGCCCAAAGTGCAGAGTCTAAATTTAATTGTGAAGAAATATCACACGATCCCAAATGGAGGGGGGAATTCTCCAAAATAAATGGACTGCTCTCTTCAAAAAAAATGTCAGTATCACTCCAAACAAACAGAGGGACCGAGCACATATTTCAGGCTGGAAGAAGCCGGAGCAATTTGACAAAGTGATTACAAGGGGTGACCAGGGGTTTTCTTTGTCTCCAAAGGCCATCAACTGGACTCGACGGCAAATCTGGACCAAAGTCAACAGATAACATATTGTATTAATGTTGACTCTCTGATTTGGATCCTTGCCTTGTGTCCCGGGTAACTAAATAGCTTTGTTTTTAGAAAATAAAAACAAAGAAGTGGTTAGGAGGGAAAACCGGAGAAGCCATGTCTGTAACTAACTCAAACCATGCCAACAAAGACAAGACCTACCTATTTCTCTCTCTCCAGAACCTGAGACCTGGATGGTACACACATTAACGTGAGGATTCTGTCTCCCAAACACATGGTGTTTACATTTCCTTGAGATGTTTGGGGGAATCTAAAATTGTGTCAAAATTAAAAGTTATAACCACAAACACAAAATCAAGATCTGGTTTTGTTTCAGCCTTTTGACACCCACATAAAGATTCTGCCAACAACTTCCCTTCATTCCTTACCGAGTCAGGTTGCACCTTTGACCAAGCAGGAAATTGCCACGGCAAACATGCTTACCCAGGAGCGGCAAGGAAATCCAATAATTCAGATTGTTTTAAGTCTGTGATATTTTTAAAATGACTTAATACAGCCGAGTCTCTGAAGAATTCTGACCGTTATAATGGCGGCAACTTGCAGTCCCACTGAGGAACGGGCTGCTACATAAATACTGAATGATCGTGTCTTTCTGTCTCGGCTGAAACATATTAGCTTTGTTTAGCGGCTTATTGCTTTATTCACAAAATAAATTTCAGCCGTCTCCCAGCCACGTTCTGAGCACATCGTCAGCCTGCGCCTTATTAGATATGGGGGCTCCCGTTCCAGCCACATCTGTATCCGTCTCCGACTCAGTAATAATGAATTAAGCAGTTAGGTATTTACCCCCTAAATAGAGTTAGCTCTAGGAAGTGATATTATTATGGGTGGTCCACGAAAGCCAGGAAATTCAGACTTTCTCAGCAGACAAGTGACCTTGGAACTAAGGCAATACAATTTTAAATATTATCGTGATAAAATGCTTTCCATTTTTTTTTGTTTTGTTCTTTTTTTTTTTAACAGAGAGAAACTTAAGTGGGTCCCTGATGAGTTCTGGACTCCCAGTGCCACCCACTCCCCCAGATGAATGTTAGGAAATTACAACAGGGACACAGATGCCCTTCTTGGGCAGCCCATCCAGAAAACAGAGGCAGCCAGGATCCTTTGAGAAATTCATAAACGGTACGAGAATCCCCAGGAAGACGCCGGCGGGTCCTCAGCCCCACACATAATGATATTCGAGATCTCGGCATCAAAGCTGAAACAAAAAGAAAATGCCCTTTGAGAGCCCGGCGTGGCCCATCCCAGCTGCCAGGCAAGGAGTAAGGCAAGCCTTGGAATGAATCTGTAAGTGCGAACACCCTGAGCGAGTCAGGAAGAGGGGACGCAGCCTGGCAGGCGCCTGCAGGGGGAGGCTCAGGGAGGCTGGGGCACAGTCAAGTTCACCACCCAGCCTCTGCCCTGACTGGCTGCAAGGACCAAGGCAGAAATTCCTTCTACCCCGTGCTGGCAGCCACCACCTTATAAAGTGCCTACTGGCTGCCAACACTTCACGAATAAATCACAGATAAATCTCAGTTGCTCTCCAAGAGAGTGGCCGGACTGGACGTTGAGTCGGGCCCTCTCGCTGGAAGCTGAGAGACCTGAACAACCCAGTTTACCTTCGTGGCTTCTTTTCCTCGTGGGTACCAGTGCGATAGTGTCCCCACGATGTGACAAGGATGTGCAGGAAGCCCTGAGACTATGCGGGGGCCGCTGGCTCTTGGTGTCACAGTGGACAGGCGGGGATTGGTGCTCCCGGACTGCAAGTGGGGTACTTAAGGTCCGGAGACGTGGCAAGTTTCAGGTCACATGGATGCAGGGACAGATGTGCAGAGTGAGGACAGATGCCAACCTTGTCCACGGTGATCTAAGATTGATGGCGAGAAAGAATGGGTCACAAAGTTAGGATGGGGGAGGGGGCCTCAGCCAGGTGCCAATTTCCCCACGACCCATCAGAACCGCTGAGGGACCCCATTAGTGGGACAGGCTCTCTGGGCCCAACTCCCCTCCAGTGCCAACACTACTTAAATAAACAATCGCCCTGTCTGTGTGTTGAGTATCCCCGCCCCCATTCCCTCTGCACCTGCTGACCTCAATGGACTACATTTCCCAGGCACCCTTGCGGTCAGACTAACATTTGGATTGACCAATGGGATACCTGTTAGGAGATCAAAGGGTGGAAAGGGAGGAAGTTGGGGCTATTGGTTCCCAGTCTCCCTCCCGTTGCCCTCAAGTTTGAACAGCTCCTGTCTAACTGCCCCTCTGCTGTCCTTGCTAACCCCAAGACCTGCTCCCCAGGACTCCAGTTCAGGTCTGGGGTATGTGGCTTTCCTTTTTCCTGGCAACCAAGGCCTGAACACTGCCCTATCCACAACATGCCTTAGGGGGGGGGGGGGGGGGACGGACACCACGGACGGACACAATTTCCAAGGCCCACAGGGGACCCCTGAAACCTCAGATCATACACTGGGTCTTTCTTGTACACATGTATCTATAGGAAGCATAAACTAACAGCAAGGTCAAGGTAGGTAGATAACTGGTTCCCCCCGCCCCAGCACACACACCCCAACAAAACATCGCGGTTGAGTGGACAAAGGACTATTGTTCCATCACTGAAGAAGACAAGGGCGATTTATTTGTGTGCTGAGGCTGTGTTTAGATGTCTGTGAAATATCACTGATCAGAAAAGATGCCTGCAAGTTTGGAGCCGGATTGTGGACATTCCTATCTTCTGTCACACTGTGCTTCCCAGAGGGACGTCAAGGAAAAGACATTAAACCACCACGTACAGACACAGACAAACACACACACACACACACACACACACACACACACACACACACACACACACACACAATTTAGTGGCCCCTTAAATTCCACATCATCTTAGGTTTGTTTAATTGAATGTATGTGCATGTGCACACACAAGGGCACATGCATTTGCAGATATGAGCATGTGAAGGCCAGAAGTCAACCACCAGATTTTTTTGAAACAAGAGCTGTCATTGGGACACGGGACACGCTTCCCGCATGCGAGGGCCAGTAATTTACTACTGAGCCACACTCCCAGCCCTTAATTACTTAAAAATACATTTTTTAAAAAACTTGCTACCAATTTATTTATTTGGGGAGGGGTTGGCCCGTGACACAGAAGACATCTGGAGGTCAGAAGACAACTCAGAGGGCTACAGAGAGGGCTGAGGAGTTAAGAGCACTGGCTGTTGTTCCAGAGGACCCAGGTTCAATTCCCAGCACCCACATGGCAGCTGGCACCTGTCTGTAACTCTAGTTCCAGGGCTTCTGGCACCCTTACAGAGACATACATGCCGGCAAAACACCCACGAACATAAAATGAAAATAAATTATAGGTATAAAGACAACTCGCAGGAGAAGGTTCTCTCTTTCCAGCACGTGGATCCTAGGGACTGATCTCAGGCTTGGCAGCCAGGGTCTTTACCATCTGAGCCATCTCACTGGCTCCCGTAATTACTTGTTTATGAGTATAAATTAGTTTTTTCATCAGAAATCTTCCTTTGGTTGGAGTGGGAGAGTCTGCTTTTCCTGGGGACTCTGCCTGGTTCCCATCCCACAGAGCACCAGAGCCTGTCACCACGTCAGGATGACAGAGAGGAGGAGGCAGAGGACAAGGACTGAATGAGAAGACAGGAAGGATTCACTCACACGGAATAGACACACAAGAATAGTTTGGAAAAGCCAGTCCCAGAATCCAGAAAGAAAAAGACAAATCAGGACTTCAGAGGATTCTGGGCCAGTGGGCTAGCCACATGGGGGGGGGGACGACACCCAACTCAATTAGACCCCTACCTCACATCGCACCTGAGGGCCAACTTCAAGGAGATGCTTCAGCACACCGTGGTTTGATTTTACCCTTTCATTCATTCATTGATTTTGAGACAGGCTCTCTCATGTTGCCCAGGCTACCCTCACACTCACCATGTAGCTGGGGCAAGCCTTGAACTTGCTGCTGAGATTACAGGCGTGTACCACCACACCCAGCTTCATGCTGTGGGCTTGGAAGGAAAAAACTCAACCTTCCTATTGTTCTCTTCCATCAGAATAGGATAGAGAGAGCATCCTTAGGAAGCTGACATCATTACATCCCACCTGTGATGCTGTGGGTCCCACCCAGGGCCTTGCACACACTTCGGCAAGCAGTCTACCCCAGAGGTCCATCCTTGGTCTCTTTGGTCACCAATATTGTTGTAGCCATTGTGGCGTAAGAATCTGGGATTCTACTCAGAGATGACTTTGTAATCAGAACCAGAACTAAGTGTTCATCACTCGTCCAGAGGACCAGGGTTTGGTTCCCCGCACCCATGCTGGGCAGAGCATAACCACCTGTAACCCCAGCTCGAGAGTTCTGACACCCTCTTCTGGACTCCATGGGCACTGCACTCACGTGTGCATACCCACATATATGCATAAATAAAAATGGTAAATCTATAAAGGACAGAGACAGCCGATGGGGAACACAGGACACCCACGTGGCCCCTGCCTCGAAGATGCCAGCTTCTGGCCTGAAAGGCCTCTGGCCCTCTGTCAGCCTGCAGAGTAGCCATGACCTGCCCTGTCCTCTGAAACCCAAAGCCCCCAGCAGCTCTACCCATCCCCCACAAAACCCTAGGATGAGGAACACAGGATTACTCCAGTCTCATGGGGAAACAAGGGGAGAATCTTACACTGTATCCCAGATCGGCCACAAACCTGTCTGTCCTCTTCCTGCCTCAGCCTCCTGAGTGCTGGGAGGACAGGCAAGCACCACCATCCCCAGCTTCTCATTTCTATTTTTAATTTCTCTGCCTCTCCATTCTGTCTTCCTAGCTCCCCACTCCCCCTGGTCCTCCCTCTTCTCTCCTACAGTGTGTGTGTGTGTGTGTGTGTGTGTGTGTGTGTGTGTGTGTGTGTATGGGTGGAGGTGTCTCACCCTTAACTGAGGCACCAGCCATGAGTCAAACAAACAGGGAGAATTCTGTGGCTGCTTTGGTAAGATGACAGTGACTCTCACCCTCGCCTCTGTTCCCGCCACTCGTCACCATGACAGGCTCACAGTGCCTGCTGTGCATGGTGGTGGCAGCAGGATTTGCCTTGACCCTTAGAGCGGAGGTGGCTGTGCCCATTCTGCAGGTCAACAAACTGAGGCCCAAAGAGGTGGACGAACTCATCAGGACGAGGATGAACATGGTATGGAAGTTGGGTAGGAGGCGTACTCGCAGCCACTGGCCTTGGACTCAGGGAAGGTGGAAGGGGGATAAAGATGGCTTTGAGGCAGTGGGAGCCAATGGAATGGAAGATGGGAGGGACACATATGTCTGTCTGTGACCCAGGCAGCCAGTTTCTGAGTCACCTCCCTATCAGCATCCTGGGAACTTCTGCTTTCTCTGCACATGGTACACACGACCCCAAAGCAACACCACCTTCCCATGGGACAGAAAAGGAACCTTGGAGTCATTTAGCTTATGGTCCGAATTCTGCCATTCCTTACCCTAGGCTAGCCCAGCCTGCTGCCTCACGTTTCTGCCTCACAGTGCTGGGAAATCAGCATGGTCCTTTCTTCCCTTTCTAGCCCTGAGAAATGGCTCAGAGACGGTCAGGGACTTGCCCAAATCACCCAGCCTTGGAGCAACAAAGCTCCAGTAGAATCCTGTTCTGACTGAGGCTGGGGTCAAGTTCTCAGCTTTGGGCGCCACCCCCTCCCCTTTCCCCAGGTGCCTTTGACGCCTCCTGTCGGGCACTGAGTCCCTTTCCCAGCTGGAAATCAAATCCTCTCTGTATCCATTATCTGTGACTCCGCTTGCGGGAACTCAACAAGCTCTGAATGAAGATTCTAGAAGCCCCCCACCCCTCTTCCACTCCAGAGACCTTCAAAGATGAAAGAGCTTAATGTTGAAGGGGGATGATACCCCCCCATCACTGCCTGACTCGGGGTACTGTCAACGTTTCATGCAGAAGGCATCCCAAAAGCTCAGCTGGTCTATGCCCCAGACCTCCAAACCGCCCAAGGAGACGCAGGTGAACTCAAGACCCAGGCTCAGGCGTGACCTTTACCACATGCCCACACCCTCTTCCGCTCGCCTCTGCACATCACACACACACACACACACACACACACACACGCACACGCACACGCACACACAAGCACAGAGACACACTCAGGTCTCAGGTGCACACTCCGGCTACCTGCACCCACAGGCAGCCCCTCTGCACACACATCCAACAGGTGCAACACATGCACACGACTCTTGAGGAAAGTTAAATTCAGCTTCTCGGGGACACGCCCATTTGCACACCTGAGCCTTGTGAGCACACAGGGCGTGTCCCCGGGGGGGGGGGGCCTCTCCCGGAACGTCCCAGGACCTGGCTTTGGCACGAGCCCCACCTACTGGACACTGTGTGTATATACCAACTGTGCTCCAACCACGCGCGCCCCCCCTTGACCTAGCAGAGCGTTCCGGGCAGTCTCACAGCGGTCACGTAACATCTGGAAGGGCTCCCCTCTCTCCTCTTCCCTCCCCTAGGCAGCAGTACCCAAAGATCTCAGGCAGGGAGGTACAGTTGGCTTCTCCAACATGGCCTCCTCTTCCCTGCTGTAAATCTGGGTTAAATCCCAAACTGCATTTGGAAAAAGCATGTGACATCATGACACGGGCTGAGAAGCAACCAAAGCTTAGGGTGGTCCTGAGCCGGAGCTGGCCTCAGACCCTAGTTCAAGGACAAGGTGAATCCCAGTCCCACCCCTTCCTGGCTGTGGGACCCAGGAAAGTGACTTCACATCCCTGGGCCTGTTACGCCTCCCCACCGTCAGTGGGTCCAAATTCCTAACGGGGCAGTTGGAAGAAACAGGAAGAATCACAAGGAAGCCACGCCCACTTCCCTGTCCCATTGTCTCTCCATCCAGGGTGGCCTCTGGTGACCAAAACACAGGGCTGAAAACAGAGGGCTCTGAAATCCAATTCAAGTCCTGGCCCAGCCACTTCTTAGGTGTGAGCTTGGACAAGTCACCCCACTTCCTGGAGACTCAGTTTCCCCATTTGCACAGTGGGAACTTCTTTTTTTGTTGTTGTTGTTTTGTTTTTTGGTTTTTTTGTTTTTGTTTTTGTTTTTGTTTTTGGAAACAGGGTTTCTCTGTGTAGCTTTGCACCTTTCCTGGAATTTACTTGGTAGTCCAGGCTGGCTTCAAATTCACAGAGATCCGCCTGGCTCTGCCTCCCGAGTGCTGGGATTAAAGGCGTGCGCCACCACCACCTGGCCAGTGGGAACTTCTTTATGCTCTGTTAAGGGAAATGTGTGCAGAGTCCAACACTAGCGAGCAGGTGTTCTCAGAGCAGGTGTTATATGTAGCAGGCTTCCGTGTGGGGAGCTCAGCGACCCTCGGGAGCCCAATCCAATAATTGAAATGAATTATGATCTCAGATACTGCTCTAATCACTAACTAGCTCACCAGCTTCACAACCCTATGAGCACTGAACCCACTTCCCAGACGGGAACACTGAGGCACAGAGAGGATGTCACTGACTGACCCGGGGGCTTCGGATGGAGATTGTGAATCCAGACAGGCCAGTCCAAAGCTGGCTGGCTTTCTCCATGTCGCTGTTCCTCGCTGAACTGTCTCGGACACCCCAGAGGTGGTCCAGAAGTCTCCTCAGAGTCTGAAGCCATGACATGGACTAGTCTGAGGCCTAGACACGGACTAGGGCGCCTCATAGCCATGCTCTTCCTTCCAACCCCTGAGGAGGAGAAGCCATTCAATGGTGCCCCATGGCTGTCGGGTTGAGAGAGCCTCGGGGTGGTGGGTCAACATGCTGATACCTGCTAAGCGGCAGAAAGAGAGACCGGACCTGGGGAATGGTAGTTCTTCAATCTATTTAAAAGGTGCGCACTGGGCTTCCCGGCAGGACTGAGTGGAGTTCGAATCCTGAAGCCATGCTTGCTAGCTGTGTGGTCTATGCAGACACTCAACCTCTCTGGGCATCACCTTCTCCCTCCAGAGAACAGAACAGGCGTTGCAGCCTGCAGGGGAAGGCAATGTCACCCTTCCTGTCCCTACTCACCCCTGCCTCCTCCTCTGCATTGGCCACCCTAACTGCAGATGAGCCCCAAGCCCACGCCTCTACTTCTGCAGCGGCCATCTCGCTTGAATCTGGTCACGTGACCTACTCTAACCAGTGACACAAGACAGTGGTGTTGGCTTCCTCTCTCGCCCTAACAGGACCCTCCTGGGATGATATTCCCAGGTGCTGCAGGCAGCCCTCCTGGCCACCCCACCTGAGGTCTAGGGTCTCAGAGGCAAAATACTACGTGGCTATGGGTGGGCGCCCCAGCACTGAGCACCTCAGAGGCCTCATTTCCCACTTCTATAAACAGAGCTGGGCGAAATCTCAGGGGCAGGCAGATCCACAAAAGGGAAGTAGGGGCAAGGCTTCCAGAAAGGGAGGTCCTGTGGGATCTGTCATTCCTCAGGACATCATTGGGACAAACAGGAGAATCCCATGGCTTCCCCCCACCCTCCCTGCAGCTGTATTCCGTCTGCCGTTAACATCTGGAACTCTAGCCATTTCGGCAAACTGGTGCTTAACCCAAGAGACGCAAATGTCCCCAGAGTGGCCCTGTAACAAGATCACGTGGTGAGCTCCATGGAATCCCCTCGGGTGGGCAGTCACACAAGAGGACATTCTAATGACCAATAAGTCGGAACAGCGCTGCTCAGCCTCAGAAGGCCTTAGAGAAAAAAAAAAAAATCGAAACAAAATGAGGGCCAGCAATGTGGCTCAGTGGGGAAGGGGTTTACCATCAAAACAGAGGACCCGAGTTCAACCCCCAGAACTCATGTGGTAGAAGGAGAGAACCACCTCCCTCAAATTGTCCTCTTACCTCCACAGGCACCATGGCACACCTGCACGTGACCCTCCTCCACATCTGGAAATAAATAATAAAGAAATGGCTTGATGCTCACCACACTGGCCAAGTGTTACAGCTGACACTCTTAAACATCAACAAGAGTGTGAGTTCGAGGCCAGCCTGGTCTACAAAGCGAGTTCCAGGAAAGGCGCAAAGCTACACAGAGAAACCCTGTCTCGAAAAACAAAAAAGCAAACAGACAAACAAAAGAGTGTGAAGAAACCGGAGCCTCCTATGGCTCGGCAGGTGAAATTGGTGCAAAGAAAGGCATCTTGGGGTCTGTCCCCCAAAATATGCGCGCAGTGTAATCTGGAATACCAAAAGTACCTCGGGGAGAAACGAGTCTATTTCAGTTTACAGGTCCATCATCGCGGGAAGTCAGGGCAGGAGCTTGAAGCAGAAACCACCAGGATGCTGCTCACCGGCTCACACCCAGGCTCACACTCAAGTAGCCTTCTCCTACAACCCGGGCCCACCTGTGTAGGGATGGCACCACCCACCATGGGCTGGACCCTCCGCCGTCAATTAGCATGCCGTAAAATGCCCACAGATGTGGCCGCAGGCCAATCTGATGGAGGCAATTCTTCAGTTGTGTCTCCCTCTTCCTGTCAAGTTGGCAGCGGGAGCTAACTGTGATAGCATTTATGAGATCCCTGTTAAAGGAGAGAAGAGAAGGCCAGAGATATCTGGGTGGGCAGTGAAGGGCAGGGAGGGCATGGGTGGGGCTTCCTTGGTGACTGTTGAGAGCGGCTGGGTACATAGTGGGAACGGCCCTGGCCGTGGTGGCTTAACACAAGTGTCCTTTCCTGCCCCTTGTCTATGGTTGCCGGTTGAGGGCTCGTCCCTCCTCAGTACCCCAGAGAGACACACCCCTGTCCCTTGGGGTCAGCTAAGGACAAGCAGATACCTGGTCACTATGCCCTGTCTCCTAAAGGTTTCACGCTAACATGTCCCTCACTCAGCTCACCTGCTGGCTGAAGCCAGTCTCTGCCCAGCCCCAGAACAGCGAGGATCACTGATGTGTCTGATGAAGGGCAGAGCAGAATACAATTCTGGTGTCTTCCCAGGCGTGTGTGTGTGTGTGTGTGTGTGTGTGTGTGTGTGTGTGTCTGTGCATGTGTGTGTATGTGTATGTGTCTGTGTGTGTACATATGTGTGCACATGCACATACACTTGGAGTCCAGAGGAAGATGGCCGATGCCCTACTTTCTCCCTCTTGGCTTTATTTCATTGAGACTGAACCTGGAGCTAAACCGGCAGCCGGGAAGCCTCAGTGATCCTCCACTTCTGACCCCTGCAGTGCCCAGCTTTACAGATGTGCACATGGCCACGCTCAGCTCTTTCTGTGGGCTCTGGGATCCGAACTCAGGTCCTCATGCTCGCCCTGCAAACGCTCTTAGCGAGCCATCTGCCCTGCCCCAGGTTTCTTCGTCTTAACAGGAGACGTGCACAGACATTCTTAGGTAAGGGGTCTGTGGCCACCCCAGGAGTTCCAAAGACGGGGACAAAGGAAGAGACAGAGGTGTGGCCACACCTCCCCACCCCCTCAGAAAGAGGAGCGTCAGGACCACCAGTGACTCCTGGGGACAGGAGGGTCAGATCAGGATGCCAGCTGTCTCTCCAACGAGGGGTGTCTAAATCTCAGCTCACAGGGCAAGTGCACAAGAAATGGGGTCCCCCACTTCTCAGCAAAACAACTCACACTGCATCCCACACCTGGAGGGGGAAAGGCAATATCCTTGCCATCCAATGTCCCCAACCTAAGCTGACCCTACTTCCAGTTCTCGAAGGCTTTCCCATGACTCCAGGGCGGGTGACTAAGCCGGGCTCTGGGGACCATACCACGCCTGTTCCCTAAAACTAAAAAGGGGGCCAGCTTCAGAACTAGTACCTCTAACCAACAAGATGTTCCTTCATTGCTTCAACCATACACATTCCTCTGTATCCCTTCCTCCTTTTCTTCCTTCTTCCTCCATGCCCAGCCAGTGAGATATGAGGAGAGATGGGTTGAGGCCCCCATGGGAAAGGTTTACTGTGGTCCGTATTTAGATGTGATGCTCAGTGCCGAGGCAGTCGGCTGAGGGGCATGACGGCAGGGAAGCAGGCTTCATGCCACATAGATAAGGATCTCAGCAAATCTGGACTGACCGTACCTGCTGCAGCTACAGACGACATAACCGTGCTTTCATCCGCGACAAACTGCACGCGGGACAGGGTCCGGAAGAGCGCGTTGCTTGTGACGTCATAGTGGTCAGTGTGAGGATGCTGCAATGTTCACGTGCTGAAAACGCTGAGTGCTTTTTGTGGAGTCTATCCTTGCTCTAATCTACGCTGCTGAGAGTGGGGGGGATATTATTTTGGATATTAAAGTATAAATTTGGAAGGCGATAAAATGGGGGAGAGGCTCGTGTCATAAAATTGCACGCCAAGTGGAATTTAACGGTTTTTTTTTTATTCCGTTCGTTGTGTGTGTGTGTGTGTGTGTGTGTGTGTGTGTGTGTGCGTGCTCGTGCATGAAAGTCAGAGAACAACTTGCAGGAGTCAACTCTTTCCTACCACCATATGGATCAAACTCAGATTGTTAGACTTGGCGGCAAGCACCTTTACCTGCTGAACCATCTCACTGGCCCCAAAGGGGGTCTAAAGCCCCGCACACTGTAACATCATGGACAATGTTCTGCTAAGTGTGACTTCATGAAGGATGGATTGAAGGTTTTGCTTTTTTTGAGACAGGGACTCACATAGCCCAGACTCGGCCCAAGCTCACTCTGTAGCTGAGGATGGCCTTGAACTCCTGACTCTCCTGCCTTGACTTCCTGAGTACTGGGATTATAGGAATGCCTGGTCAATCTTGGCTTGGAGTGAAGGTCTTAGCCCAGAACACAGCTTCCTTCCCGGGTCAGATCGGATCCCGCCACCCCCCAGAGAAAAGCCGGGCTGTGGGTAGGAGAGATTCTGGGTGCCGCAGCTCACAGCCTTCTGGGCTTGTCTGGCCTTCAACGTGCGATGTTGAGAGTTGGAGCGAGAAGCAGCGAGCTCAGAATGGCATGCGGGTGTGAAGCCGGCTGTCTTGCCAGCTTTTTGCCTGTATTTAAAACACATATGGGTGATATTTTTAAATAACTTTGCTATGTGACTGCAAAACATTGCAGTTGCTACTTCATGGACGTGGGTTTTTATGCAAACCCGGCATGGAGAGGCTGGGTGTGTTGTCCCTCACAGGCTCTGTGGGAGAGCGGACCCAGCCAGCCCTGCATGGGGCGGGCTGGGCCCCACCTGTGAGCTCAGGGGCTGTGGGTAAGAACTCACGTCTTCTCTGGGACACATCATCCCCGACTTCCTTCTTGGAGTGGTATAGAGGTCCACCTCCCCCATCAGGCCTGGTCGGTTGGATCATCCCAAGTCCTTGCCCCAGGGACTGGTCCAGGGGCAAGCACCTTTACCCAGTGAGCCATTCCCCAACCCTCTTCTCATTAAATAGGCCCTCATGTAGCCCAGGCTGGCCTTGAACTCACAAGGTAGCCTAGGATAACCTTGAAGATGATCTTCCCGCCTCCACCACCAGAGTACTGGGGTCAGAGGTCTGTGTCATAACACTCTTTTTCAGTCATGGGGACAAAGGTTGTTCCCATCCCAGGATCCCTCAGGTAAACAGACCCCAAGGGGCTGATCACACAGCTCAGGTGCCAGGGTTCCATCTCTGAGCTCTGACATGCTTGTGGCAAAGCAAGGTGATCACAAGATCCCTGGAGGACAGTGCTCTCAGACTCGTCCCTGTGGGTCTCAGGAGAGGATGGGTGCAGTTTGAACCTTAGATGTCCCTCAAGCTCAAGTGTTGAATGCCAGGTAGGTCCCCAGCAGGCTGATTTCAGAGGCCTCTGGGAAGGACAAGACCCTGAGGGCTCAACTTCAACCTTGAGTTTGTTTAACCTGTTGATGGATGCACAGCTTGCCAGGCCTTAGCGTGGGGCTGGGTTACATGGTCAAGCTCTCTCTGTATGGGGGCCACCAGGAGGGGAGCTCCTCATCCTCATGCTCTCCACCATGATGGTCTTCCTCACCACAGACCCGGAAAAAAAACGGGGCTCGAAAGCCAAAAGAAACCTTTTAAGTTGATTTCCTCAGGTTATTTTGTCACAGTGACAGAAAAGAATGGCTGACACTGAAAATCGGGACCAAGACCGGGGTTGCTCTCCCTCAGGAGACTTCTCTCAGAAGCCCTGTCCAGAACATTTTTTTTTCCTCCAACCTCATTGGCCAGCACCATGTCACATGTCCATTTCTGAACCAGTGATATGGTTGCTCCTGCCCTAAAGCAAGCATCTTGGAGCAGAGGCCACTGGGACCTTGAGCAGCTTGCGGGAAGAAGTGAAAAAGAGTGTTGAGGGGGGTGGAGAGATGGCCAAGTGCTTAGAGCCCTGGCTGCTCTCGCTGAGGACCTGGGTTCGACTCCAAGCACACACGTGGTGGCTAACGACTATCTGTAACTCCAGTTCCAAGGGGATCTGACACCCTCTTCTGGCCTCTGCAGGCACCTGTACACATGTGCACACACACACATACACACACACACACACACACACACGCACGCACGCACGCACGCACGCACGCACACACACACACGGATGCTAGGAAGGTGATGGACAGTCTATCCCAGGAGACAACATGGCACTTAGTACCTCCTCGGGTGGGGAGATGAATTTAGGGAAGTGAATGTTCACTCCCTCATCTTGAGGGAGCATGATGCTGGTTATCCCAAACCTGAGAAGAGGAGCTGATGTCCTCTTGAGTAAGGAACAAAGGCAGCTCTAACTGGCACATGCAACCTGCCGGTGCCAGCTCACAGCAGCACAAATTGGCCTGAGCAGACGGGCATAGCTGGAGAGCGTGGTGGTGGGCACGGACTCCAGGAACAGCAGGATCAGGGGCCCTGATGCTGACTGATAATCCGCTCTCATTCAACGGATTTCTCTGTCGGTATCTACATTCTCAGACAGGCCTGTCCTCTTCTCGGGGGACAAAGTTGGCTCCCAGATTCCAGACCTCCATCTCCCCGAACCACAGCTAAACACCCTCCTAAAAGCACCATCAGAAATCCTGGGGAAGCCGGACGGCGGTAGCGCACGCCTTTAATCCCAGCACTTAGGAGACAGAGGCAGACGGATCTCTGTGAGTTCGAGGCCAGCCTGGGCTACAGAGTGATTTCCAGGAAAGGTGCGAAGCTACACAGAGAAAAACCAAAAAAAAAAAAAGAAAGAAAAAAGAAAGAAATCCTGGGGAAGCCAGGTATGATATAGCACGCCTTTCATCCCAGCACTCAGAAGGCAGAGGCAGGTGAAACTGTGAGTTCGAGGCCAGCCTGGACTACATCGTAAGTTCCAGGACATCAGAGTACATTGTGAGACCCTGTCTAAATAAATATATAAATAGTAGAGAAGACTCTCACTAGTCCAGGTTAGATCACATAGCTGAGCAGGTTATCACCATGGTAGGCCAGGCCCAAGCCAGGCCCGTTCTACATTATGGTAGGGTGGCAATTAAGGGAGAAACCTAAAAGACATCAACTGGTCAGCAACCAAGAGGACATTTAGAAACAGGAATGACATGCCCAGAAAGGGTAGGACACTTGCCCCAGATCTCACAGCAATGGACCCAAAGCAATGAGCTCAGAGCTACCACACCACCTGCCGGCAAGTGGCCCAGTGGCCCCTGCCATATCCACCCTCAACTCCCTTCCTCTGCTCCCCTCCACCCACGGTCCCTGGTTTCTCTGCATTTTCCGTAGCTGAGGCCATAGCTGCAGATTAAACACACCCCTCCCCGATCCCGCCAAGTTTACCCCACGGCACCTTTGGAAGATAAAAATTAAGGTCTGATGAGGTTATGGGAGTGGGGGTCCCCCACAAGGGGTTAGTGGTCTTCTAAGGGAACTCAGAAATCACAGGCCCCCTCCCCAAGTTATAGAAACAGTAAGAGTCGCTGGGGAGTGAAGGTTCTACCTTGGAGCTGCCGACCTGTTGATCAGGGAGCATCATGGACGAAGCTCTCACCCACACTATGGTGGCTCTTTGGCCACATAGCTGCCTTTAAGTCACCCACACTGCTGTAGGGAATCCCAGTAAGCTCATCTGTTTCCTAAGCTGGACTGGGATGGTCTGTCATTGGCGCCCAATCTTGGAGAGGAGACATTGGTTCACGTGCCCTCTAGAAAGGTCATGCCATGGCAGGTTTCAGGCCCGGAGGACAGACCTCACCAACTCCCGACCAACGGACGACATAATTTCAGCTGTGCGGCCTCCCGTACTGGGTTAGGGCACCTGATTCCTGCTGCCGCCTAGCCTCGGCCCTGTATTTTCCTGCACGGTGTCCTATTGGGGATCTGTTGAACGCAGCACGCATTTGGGGGTCCAGGAGAGACTCGGGGGGCCTGGGACAGCATTAAGCCAAGAACCATGCCTCCCTTCCTAGCTTTTCTGGAACTTTGAGATCATTTTTATTGAAGGAAAAAAAAAGGCTCCAACTTCCCCGGTGACCTCCACGCACTTCCTGCCTCCCTCCATCTGTCCCTGGAGATGAACAGCACGGAAACCACAGAACCTGGGCAGCATCTTTCCCGTCGCATTTCCAGGCACAGCAGGAGAGAAGAGATGACAGACAGCTCAAGGGCTCCGGGGTCAAGGACAACCCTGTGGAACCATCCTCCATATTCCAGCCACGAACCATCTAGTTCTGCATACGTTTTCCAGACGGGGTAGCTGAGGCTCCGAGAAGCTGGAAAAGGGAGCCGGGATTATGGCACATCTTTGGTTTTTCTTTTCTTATATGTTCCCAGGGCCCTGGAAACCCCCAAAGTCTCCCTTAGGAGACCCTCACATGTATGTACTGAGGAACACATCTAGCCAGGAACAAAAGTTAGGGTAGATTAGCCGGGCGGTGGTGGCGCACGCCTTTAATCCCAGCACTCGGGAGGCAGAGGCAGGCGGATCTCTGTGAGTTCAAAGACAGCCTGGTCTACAGAGCGAGTTCCAGCAAAGGCGCAAAGCTACACAGAGAAACCCTGTCTCGAAAAAACAAAAACAAAAATAAACAACAACAACAAAAAAAGGTTAGGGTAGATTCTACCAACGCCAACATAAAAGATGTGTGTTTAACGTCAATTCTCATGAAGCTTCAACGTAGGAATTCGGAGCAAGGATCCAAACCGCTTTGTATCTTACCTCATGATCAAAAGATGGCTGCTGTACCCCCAGGTATCCACTACTTATACCAGAGTTCCACGTAACCAAGAGGCATGGTGGGGCTAAAGAGAAACAGACCTTTCTTTTCTAGAGAGAAAGACCTCTTCAAGAGATGTCCCCTTTCTCAGAAGAGTTGAACAGACCTCTGTCCAAACCCTAGATGTACCATTTCATCCCCATAAGCCTCCGTTTCCCCATCCAGGAAAGGGGAACAGCAGCTTCCTCTCCAGGTGTGAGAATGAACCTCGCCCAGTAGTGAGCTGCCAGCAGGTGCCTTGATGGCTTCACTGGGCTTCAGGGTCACCTTCTCATCCCTCCAGTGAGTCCCTCCTGCTGGGGTCTACACCTGTTCTCAGGCTTCTGCCGGGTTTATACAGGAAGGGCCTGATCAGGAGATCTAGGGTGTGGGTGGTGGGTATCTGTTCCTGGGTGCTCCCCTGGAGGATTCTCTTGGGTGCTCCCCTGGAGGACTCTCTGCAGACAGCAGGACAGCCAACTGCCTCTCCCTGTCCACTGCTGTCCACCTCAGGGGACAGCTGTGCCTGATGGGAGCAACCCAGTCAGGACCCTCGGGACCCTCACCTCTGGTATATCATTCCTTGAGGGGTGGGGTCCGTGGATCCCAAACTCTTTACTTACCAGAGGGTGACCTTGAACTGCTGACCTACCTGCCTTCCCCTTCGGGCTGCTTTGTGCAGGGCTGGGGATGGAACCCGGGGCTTCACGCACGCTGAGCGGGCATTCTACCCACTGAGCCACAGCCTTGCCTGGTGAAGGGACTCTTCTCTGAATGCCAGCTGGAGCCCATTGGTTTTTCTCCTGCCAAGAGCCAGGCTGAATCAACATATCCCTTTCTTTCTTTCTTTTTTCCAAAATAAATCATTTGAAAACTTGGGTGGTGGTAGCGTTTTGTTTGTTTGTTTGTTTGTTTGTTTGTTGTTTTTTTTTTTTTTTTTTTTTTTTTTTTTTTTTTTTTTTTTTTGGTTTTTGGTTTTTCGAGACAGGGTTTCTCTGTGTAGCTTTGCGCCTTTCCTGGAACTCACTTGGTAGCCCAGGCTGGCCTCGAACTCACAGAGATCCGCCTGCCTCTGCCTCCCGAGTGCTGGGATTAAAGGCGTGCGCCACCACCGCCCGGCTGTTTGTTGTTTTTGAGACAGGGTTTCTCTCTGTAGTCCTGGCTATCCTGAAACTCACTATGTAGATCAGGCTGGCCTTGAACTCAGAGATTCACCTGCCTCTGCTGGGATTAAAGGTATGTGCCATAACCACACCATCACCACCACACCACACCACCACCACCACCACCATCACCACATCACACCACATCACCACACCACCACCACCTGGCAACTTTGATGTTTTATACAGAGCAGTCAGTGACTTGAGTCCCATCTCTGTGCGGAATGGCTCATACCTGTCATCCCAGCATTGGGGAGGCTGAGGCAGGAGGATCTTGAGTCTGAGTCCATCCTGAGCTCCGGAGTGAATTCAGAAGACCAAGATGGAAAGAGGGAGCTCTTTAGGGAAGGGGAGGTAAATAGAGAAGTTCAGATGACCGTAAAGGGTGGTAGCAGAGTAAAGTGATCTGATGGGGGAAAAGGGAGGGGGCTCCTCAGGGAGGGGAAAGGGGGGTAAAATATCAATGTGGCGGACTGGAGAGGTTAAGAACACTGCTTGCTCTTCCAGAGGTCCTGAGTTCAATTCCCAGCAACCACATGATGGCTCACAACCATCTGTAATGAGATCTGGTGCCCTCTTCTGTCATGGAGGCAGGATATTGTATGCATAATAAATAAATAAATCTCTTTAAAAAATATCAATGTGGATGGGTGAGAAAGCCACAAGGAATTATACTACTAACTATCTCCCTCACAAAAAAAAAGTCAATATAGTGCACATACCTCCATGGAAAAGTATATAGCTTTAATGAACTTTTTTAAAATCTAAGCTGACAGTGCTCCCCCATGAACCAAAGACCACCTAACAAAAAATCCAATCCTGGCATAAGGAGTTCTCATTCATTTGAGCTGTTGGTCAGGGCTGTCCAAGAACTCCCAAACATACAACTATTGCTGTTGCCCTTGGGTGACCCCACCAGAGGTGCAAGGCAAGTAAGTCCCGATTTCTGAAGACACCACGCACTTCCAAAACAGGATCCAGAGGCCCCTGAGCTCGAACTGACCTGAATGCCTGCTTCCCGAGGACTAGCTTTCTTGGTACCAGAAGGCACCAGGCAAGCTTCCTAAGGAGGAAAGCAGCCACCAGTCCTACCCAGCTATGATGCCCATGAACCACAACAATGACCAGCATGGCGTGATAACCTTAAGGACGCAGTAGTGGCATGCATATCTTGGCGATAACCAACAGCTTTCTAATTAGACTTCAGACCCAGTCAACAAGAGGAAAACCATGCCTGGTACTGAAAACCTAGCCAACTGCTCAGTACTAGTGACGTCACAGTTATTAGAGGAGAATCTGCAGCCACTAATTTACTAAACCAGCATAATCCAGAACTAATGCTCCATAAACCTTTGTCCTGCACCCACAGATAAGTGTAGGCTTCGGCCTGCATCAAGGAAACTTCTCTCTCCAACAGATGGAGACCGTTACAGGAAGCCACAGCCAATCAAAACACAGCATTGTAGAGCCCAGTCCGAACGGATACAGCTACAAAACATTCCTGTACCACAGCTCAGAGAACATTGTGGGAGAGGAGGCAAGAAGATTGTAAGAGCCAGAGGATCAGGGCTTTGCGGTGAGATTGTGTCTCCCAGGAATGTCACAAGCTACACCCAGAAAGTCTCACCAACATGACTGCCTAACCATGAGCTGAACAAGGAGGGCACCAGAGAACGAGCCAAACTGGACAGCGGAAAAGTCCACTGGGCTGCATAAAGAACTACAGGTAACTGAAAAAGCGGAGAGAAGTGCTCTTCCCCAGGGAAGAGCACACCAACTGGTTGTCCAGGGCCAAATGGCCATCCCCAAAAACATACATACAGGTAGTATACAGGCTAAACAGGTTATATCTAAAAATATATGTGTGTATACATATACTTACAGACATGCAATAAAATTTGTTTAGGGAGCTGGGCGGTGGTGGCACACGCCTTTAGTTCCAGCACTTGGGAGGCAGAAGCAGGCAAATCTCTGTGAGTTGGAGGCCAGCCTGGTCTGCAGAGCGAGTTCCAGGACAGTCAGGGATGTTTCTTGAGAAACAAAACAAAAATCATTTAAAAAAAAAAAAGAAGAAGAAGAAGACTTGAATATGAAGGGGAGTGGGTAGAAGTATTTGGGAGAGTTTGGAGGGATGAAGGGAGAAACACTGTGATCAAATCATTATCTCGAAACTTTTTTACAAGTAAAAAAACTAAAATGGGGGATGGCTGGGGGGTAAAACACTTGTTGTACAAGTGTGAGGACCTGAATTCAAATCCCCAGCATCCACAGAGCCGCAGTAACCCACAGGAGGTGGAAGGTGGAGCTAGAAGAAGCTAGCCTGGGGTACACAGAGGCCAACAACGAAGAGACCCACACCAGGTATTTAGGCACAAATGCACACACACACACACACACACACACACACACACACAGAGAGAGAGAGAGAGAGAGAGAGAGAGAGAGAGAGAGAGAGAGAGAGAGAGAGAGAGAGAGAAAGAAATAATAAAATTAAATTAAAATAAACTACAAAAAAATCAGTTGTCTACTTGGTCAAAAGTGGTTCACCTCCCATTCTGAGCCAGGGAATTAATTCAAAATCTTCAGGTTTGTGCGCGATAATGATTTTGAGAAAGTCCCCATCTTGCATGGCCTCACGGCCTGAGTTCTCAGCATCTCTCACTCATGTGGAAACTTCTGGCCGCCGTATTGATCTTGGCGGGCGTATATCATTTGCCTGTAAGTACCCGTGTCTGTTGTAGTTAATATACAATGGATTAATTTAAAATGCATTAGTTTAATAAAAATGCATAAGATAGAATAGAATTGCATTAGCTTCAATAAAAAATTCAATTTCATAAATATTATCTCGTGTTAAAATGCATTGATTTCCAGGAAAATATATGGGTCAGAGGTAATTTACATCGGCTGGGATGGAAACCCGGGTCCTACACACAGGCTGTTTTAGCCAAACGTGTCCGACTGTGTAGAGAAGCGGTCAGGGCAGAATAAATTCCAACCCTGTCACCATCGCCAATGTTGCCGGCCTCTGTTCTTCTTGGTTGACTATGGATCTCACACAACGCTAAGGAGTGGCATGGTCTATCAGAAGAAGGCAGGTGGTGAGCCCAGAGAACATTCTGGAAATCCACATGAGGGGCTGGCACCAGTAGCAGCCACATTCCCTTGCTGGCAGGGGGGCCTGGGATGGGGAACACCCAGGGATTGGAACCAGAAGTTCAGGATGAGCAGGGACACAGGGTCACAGCTGGGGCTCTGTGGTTTGAACAGCTTGGAGGTTCAAATCCCAAACCTGGCACTTCCCACGTGACCCTAGCCTAGCTGCTTACCTTCTCTGTACCTCTTTCTGTGACACCCTGGCAGACAGGACGCTAAATGCTCTGTGCATGCCCCAGGCCACAGAGCCATCGGGCGGCAGAGCCGAGATTGGCACTTAGGTTTGGGTTGGAATTTATGCGGTGAAGCTCCTGCCCTCAGCCACCACCCTGTTCCCAGCAACGGCTTAGCGGCTTGGGGCACAAGCCCGGCTCAATATTTAAGGCAGAATGTTTGAATTCTTGCTCTGCCGCCTCCAGTCTTGGAATCATGAGAGAAACGTTTTGCCTCTCTGATTTTTTGAGCCCGTGAACCGTGTTCAACGACAGCATCCTTCTCAAGGCTTTCAGCTCAACCTCGGGGCTGACGGAGAGACCCCCCTCACCCTCCACCCCGCACAGCACAAACCACCCAACAGTGCCCACCTTCAACACAACCGGATGGCTGCAGGACTCCTCGGGGCCTTCGATGCTAACGGGAACCTAGACTCTTCCAGGGGAGATGAACAGGTAGAGGGTCCTCAAGGGCCGGGAAAGGAAGTTGAGGGGGTGACTGCACCTGTGTCCACCTCTCCACAGTTGGCTTTTTACCCCCGGATGAGAATCTAGCTTGGGTCCTTGTACAGCACGCACGATGGCCACAGAGCCATCGCCCCCACCCTATGGAGGTATTTTTTTCGAGTACCCACTTCGGAGGAGACCCCTACTTTGTGTCTGCCTCATGATCCTCAGGACAAGCGTTGATTAGGTGCCCAGTGGAGTGGGTAGCACCAGGGGTGCCATGGTGGGTCCTTCCTGGTCCATCCAGGCCACAGATTTCTGGTATCGCTTTGTCCCATTCCTGGCATTCATATTCTGACCCCCACCCC
Organism: Peromyscus eremicus; assembly: GCF_949786415.1. Lineage (NCBI taxonomy): Eukaryota > Metazoa > Chordata > Mammalia > Rodentia > Cricetidae > Peromyscus > Peromyscus eremicus. The sequence continues at coordinate 12,139,464 of NC_081438.1, read as the reverse complement.
ACGCCCCCACCTGACTTTTTTGATAATGTGTGTTTGAAACCCCCACTGTTACTCTGCCTTCGGAAGGAATAAGGAACCAGTGGGGGGGGGGGGACGGGGGGCATGCAACACACGGGACTGTGCAGAGATGAACATGGAATAAAAAAAACCCTTTAATATTTATATATTTATTTTTAGTTTGTGTTCTATTTCTGCAGAGAAAAACTGGCGTTTCGTTTATAGTACTGTAAAGCTGCCTTGTCCTATACGTCTATTTACAGTTAAAAAAAAACAGGAGTCCATTTAAAGCACAGCACAAAATGGGTGATAATTGTGCGGATGGCTTGAACACATGGCCGTGTGCTAGAAGACCAGCCCCCTGGGCTTGTCTTGGGGACATAGGATGGAGTGAGATGTGGTCCCACCGAGCACAGAGCTGAGCTGTGGCTAGGAAGGGGCGAGCCTGGGCTCTCCAGGGGCCCTAGGGCGTCTTCTGCAGGGTCTACATGAAGAGTCAGTCCTTCTGGTACTGTAACAAAATGCCTGAAGCTAGAATAAAGGGCTGCTGCTGCCGCTGCCGCCACTGCCGCCTCTGTGTGGCCTCAGGCAAGCAAGCTGTGCTCTCTGAGCCTGTCCCCCTCAGCAGTAAAATGGGACCAAAAGTTTATCTCCTATCCCTGTCGGCGGTGAGACGGAAGTAAGAGTGGATGGAGGTCAGCCATGTGCTGAAGTGAAGCTCGCTCCTTCCTTCCTTCCTTCCTTCCTTCCTTCCTTCCTTCCTTCCTTCCTTCCCTCCCTCCCTCCCTCCCTCCTTCCCTCCTCCTTCGGTCCCTCCTTCCATCTTTGTAAATGGTCCTTTCTTTCACTTTTTTATGTATACCTCTTTGAGACAGGCTCCCACTCTGTTGCCCAGGCTAGCCTGGAACTCCTGGGATCAAGGGTTCTCTGGGCCTCACAGCCCCCCAAGTTGCCAGGATCGCAAGACTGCACCACTTGGCGGCTGAATTGTAGGTGACGGGGTGATCATCCTCGCTCAGGGAAGCTGTCACCCATCAGCTCCTTCCATAGCTGATTCATGAACACACTGGCAGGAATGTGGGCATAAGGTTGCCACTGTCAGCCATTCTGGATGTCCACTAGGGGATCCTGGAGAATGTGTCCTGCAGAGAAGGGACACATATCTATCTATCTATCTATCTATCTATCTATCTATCTATCTATCGATCGACCGATCAATCTATCTGAACTTCCTTCTCCACACACACCCAGGTCTTTGCACTCCAGGCCAGGCCAGACTTCATGGCCTGGCTTGCTATGGAGTATCATTCAATCCCCTAATTCAAAGGTCACCCCCTCCTGGGGATCCTTCCCTGACTCAGAGGTCCTCTCCTGTAACCACAGTCCATTGTGCTAACCATGGCTCTGGAGACCTGTGGATACTTGCTCAAGGAATCGAGAGTAGTGAGTGACCTTGCCTGGCCACCTCACTGGCGACCCCCCACCCCAGGACACTCACTCAGATGGCACTTCCTGCAGGGCCCTCTTACCCTCCCCCGGAGCGGACCAGAGAAGGTTCTAGGCCTGGGCCATCTCAAGTGTGGCCCGGGTTCTGGTTCCAGCAGCCGGGCAGCCTGCCTGCTCTCCCGGGCAGAGCCGGGCCCACAGCCTGAAGTAGAGATTCCAGGGGTCGTGCATTTCGCTGCCCAGACACTCTCACTTCTGCCATCCGCCACCGGAGGCATCCATCGGCTCTGTGGGCTAAAAATACCCCTGACATTTGTGAAGGTCTGCGCGGGCCAGTCCAGCTCCCTACAGAGGAGTCTCTCTGCAAGAGTCCCAGGCGCACAGCAACTATTGGGTCAGCCCCTGGCTCCCCGACAACGGGCCCACCCGCTCTCTACAAGCCCCATTCCTGAAGGTCTGGGAGTGGTACCCCGAGTCATGCCCCCCAAGTGCCACACAGCATCCCATGGGACTGTGTATCTGTCCCCTGAGGATGGGATTAAGGTTACACCAAAGTCACCGGACAGGCCTGATCCAGCAAAACTAGGGGCGTCAGAAGAGTCGGGAGCCCTCCCCTTCCTGGACGTGTACACAGAGGCCACGCCCTTCAGTGAGGAGGTGGGATCACCACATACCAGCAGGTCTTGACCTTGAACTTGAAGCTAGCAGAACTGGAAGAAAACACGTTTCTACTCCTCCCCTCCTAGCCAGAGGCAGGTCACCATGGCAACCCAACACTGGCTATGCCACAGACCAGGGATGCTGTCCGTATTCCCACACAACCTGGTCCACAGTAGGTGCCCAATAAATGCTGTAGACTGATGATTCCTGAGTCTTTGGAGTAGGGATTCTGCACCCAGACCGCTGGGGCTGGGATTCTGGCACCGCCCTGCCTGGGTGACCTCCTGTGCCTCCGTTTTCCTATCTGTGAAATGGAAGCAGTCCCAGGACTCAGATCCTCAGGGTATTGGGAGTAGACTTTGACCATAGAATGTGCAACTCGTGGGTCAGCCATTGTTAGGTAATGACTATCTTTTTGTTTGTTTGTTTGTTTGTTTTTCCGAGACAGGGTTTCTCTATGTAGTTTTGGTGCCTGTCCTGGATCTCACTCTGTAGACCAGGCTGGCCTCGAACTCACAGAGATCCGCCTGGCTCTGCCTCCCGAGTGCTGGGATTAAAGGCGTGCACCACCACTGCCCGGCTGTATTGTGGCTTTTACTGGACATCTCATAGTGGTAGTTGTGGTGTTGTGTATGGTTTGTGTGTAGTGTTTGTGGTGTGTGTGTGTGTAGTGTTTGTAGTGTTGTGGGGTGTGTGTGTGTGTGTGTGTGTGTGTGTGTGTGTGTGCGCGCGCGCACACGCACGCATCATTTAAGTACACACATCAGATCTCCCGTTTCTTGGAAATCCTTGGCCTTGGAAATCCATCCTGGCCTCGGGACTCTGGTCCCCGAAGGCCGCCCTGGGGCAGGGCCACACCTCCCCTGCCCACCCGAGTCCTCCAAGTGGGCTCTCCCCACCAGGACAGGCACCCTCAGGGCAGAGTCCACCACTCAGGCTCAGCTCACCTGCATCTGGGTGAGGGCACCACACTGGAGTAAGAAAATCCACGGAAGCCAAACCGAGGCCGAGCAGAGCCTGTCCTCTGTGGCCAGGATTGACGACATGTCACAGCCCACCCAGCCGTGTGCATCAACCGCAACCATGGACAGGCCCGGGCTGGAGGAGGGCTGAGGGCCATCATAAATACAGTATGAAGATGATGCCGGGAATTAATGGGACTCACGTCCTAATAAATATCATTGGTTAGTGACGAGTTTCAGGACTGCTGGTGGGAGATATATTTTGGTAAAATATGGCTTTTGTATGGGTGGGGGCTGGGGTGCGGGGTGCACGGGGCGTAAATCTGCCCTGAAAACTATCCTTTGTGAGTCTTCGATTCTCACGAAGCTCTAAAAGCCTAGAGTAGATTCGTATTTGCCATTCCCATTCCTGGGAAGCACCTAGGTTTGTGTTTGCCCATGGAGTTAACATTCTAGAATGTTCTATGGACTGAGTTTCTGTCACAGATATTGGAGTCTGGAGGGGGGGGGTTGTGTCCCAGCTGGACCCTGTGCACAAGGAATGGGCATCTGGCCTGGGATGGGAAGGACCAGAAGTGGACTGTGAGCTGGCGTTTCACCCAGGGGCATAATGTGGGTGAGGTAGAGAGAGATGCTGTGAACCCAGCATTTTCCTGTTAAGGGCAAATTTGCAGAGATTGGGGGAATTGGGTGCTGTGTAGAGTAAACACAAGTCTGCAGCTACAACACAGCTGAGCTCCCCAAACAGGCTTTAATAGTGTCAGCGCGATGAATTAAAACACAAGCCCGCTCCAGTGTCTGGGAACACTGGCAAGTGAAAGATTGTGCCTGCAGGGTTTGTTTGTTTGGGTTTTTTGTTTTCTTTCTTTTTTTCCCTCGTTGCTGAGACTAATAATATCTCATTTTGCTAACCAGAAAAGAGCATTTAAAAAAATCACTATCACGTTCATACGGACCGTTTCTTTCTGTGACTTTTTCTTGCCCTCGAGGTCAAGTTGAAACTCTTGGGGGGGGGGGGACTCCCAGAGCCCAGGAGGCTGCCGTGGCCAGACCTTTGCCTCGTGACCCTCCGCCCCATTCAAGGACTGGAATTCCTAGGGTAAGCCAGGCCTACTTCTTCTCTGAGCCTTCGAGTTCCCACCGCCTGGAAGTACTCTTCCCGCTGCTGAGAGCTGATTCAGTTCACGGGCAAACACGTATCTCCAACCCTCTAAATGACCATTTTCTTCTCACAACCTCTTGAACATGAAGAGAAGGCTCAGTGTGCCTTAACTCCTCCCCAACAGTCTTGTTGAGGGTGGCACTTGTGCATGGCACATCAGATCCCTGGTGGTCTCCTCTGCACTGAGTCGAAGGTATATTTACCCCGCCTGGATCCTGGAACCATCCCTAGCTAATTCCCTATATATTTAAGTTTTAGAGTCGGGGACTTACCAAGGGACCCTGGTGACTGTGCCCTCTACTCAGATCGAGGCCAGTGGTTTCTAAGTCATGCCCTCCAGGCAGTGAGGACCATGCAGCTCTCTCCAGAACAGAGATGTTCTTCACTGTGTCTGCTGCAGCCCAGCACCTGGTGAGTAGAGAGGCCGAGGCTATCATGTCTACCCCGTAGTGGGGTTGGTACCCCATGAAGGGCAGGTTAGCATGCCCAATATCATTGGACAGTTAACTCTGACATGGTCAACAAATGCACTGTGAGATTCAAAGTGGGCATGAGGTGTCTGAGAAAGCATTCCACTCCCCAAAGGCAGCAGAGTGTTTATGATAAATATTCATGACACCAAGGTCACCATTCTCCACGATGGTAGTGGATCTCGGGTCTCACATTCAGGAGTGGTGGTTGTAGTGGTGGAAACCCAGGTAAAACTGCCCTTGACCTGAAGGACGAGACACAAGACACAGAACCCAAACTGGCCTGGCTAGGGAGACTGTCTATGAAGATCAGCATCCAGAAATTCTCCGGAGTCCCTTGGTCCCTTTCATCCCCTCATGATGTCATCACAGGCACCTCTCTAGGTGACAGCTTGGGCCCCTCAGCTTCATAGTAAGCACCCCAGGGTTCATGTTCATGAGGTCAATGTCTGGGTCCATCTCCAAGCAAGGGACTTTGCCACGGGCCAGAGGGCAGGAGAGAGATCACTCCCAGAAAGTTCCAGCGAGATCTGTGCCAGGAGGAGTGGATTAGCAGGTGGACATGCTGGGTGTTGCTAGGGAAATCCACGGGGCAGGAATTCTTTACCTGACACCCCTAGGGAAGTTCAATCCAGGAAGAATGAGGCCACAACTTTGCATAATCTTTCTAGTAACATTGTATGTGGAATCTAGGAGTTCCAGGGCCGGGGACCAAGGCCTGGGGCCCTACGTTCCACATAATCAGGGTATTTAGGGATTGGATTTGGGGAAAGGAACGTCCAACTTTGGTAGACATTGCTTTCTTTCTTCTCTTCAGTAGAAGGTAATGGGTCACATGAGCTGCTCCAATCTGTTCTTGGGCCTGTGGCTTTTAATCCCAGCATTCAGGAGGCAGAGGCAGACAGATCTCTGTGAGTTCAAGGCCAGTCTGGTCTACAGAGCAAGTTCCAGGACAACCAGAGCTGTTGCACAGAGAAACCCTGTCTCTAAATAAATAAATGAGTAGGGCTGGAGAGATGGCTCAGAGGTTAAGAGCACTGACTGCTCTTCCAGAGGTCCTGAGTTCAATTCCCAGCACCCACATGGTGGCTCACAACCATCTGTAATGAGATCTGGCGCCCTCTTCTGGCGGATGGGGATACATGCAGACAAAACACTGTATACATAATAACTAAATAAATCTTTAAAAAAAGAAAGAGCCGCCGGGCGGTGGTGGCGCACGCCTTTAATCCCAGCACTCGGGAGGCAGAGCCAGGCGGATCTCTGTGAGTTCGAGGCCAGCCTGGGCTACCAAGTGAGTTCCAGGAAAGGCGCGCAAAGCTACACAGGGAAACCCTGTCTCGAAAAATCAAAAAAATAAAAAAAAAATAAAAAAGAAAGAGCCACCGGGTGTTGGGGGTGTTGGTGCACGCCTTTAATCCCAGCACTTGGGAGGCAGAGGGAGGCAGAGGGAGGCAGAGGGAGGCAGAGGCAGGCAGAGGGAGGCAGAGGCAGGCAGAGGGAGGCAGAGGCAGGCAGAGGCAGGCAGATCTCTGTGAGTTCAAGGCCAGCCTGGTCTACAGAGCAAGATCCAGGACAGCCACCAAAACTACACAGAGAAACCTTGTCTGGAAAAACTAAACCAAAAAAAGAAAGAAAAGGAAAAAGAAAGAAAAAGAAAAGAAACAACTCCCCAATAGAACTTTCTGGAATGGTCAGAAGCCCCTAGCCACAGCCCTGCTACTGAGGCTTGTGAATGTGGCTAATGATACACAAAAGACAATGTATTTTCATTTCATTCATTTACATTGAAATGGCCACAGTGGGGGCTGGACAGATGTCTTAGCAGACAGGAGTTCTTGCTTTGCCTGTGTGAAGACCTGAGTTCAAATGCCAAGTGACAAGCCAAGGCACCCATCACCCCCGTGCTGTGGGAGACACAGGCGTGAGGATGACTGGCTAGCCACCAGCCTGGCTCTGAGTTCAAGGAGAGACCTTGTCTCAGGGGGATAAAGCAGAGAACGATAGAGTGGAACACCTGCCTCCTCTGGCCGCCAGTGGGGCACGCACATTGTCCCGGCTGGTTTTATGTCAACTTGACACAAGCTAGAGTCATCTGAGAGGAGGGAGCCTCAATTGAGAAAATGTCTCTGTAAGATCAGGCTGGAAGGCATTTTCTTAGTGATTTACGGGGAAGGGCCCATCCCATGGTGGGTGGTGCCACCCCTGAGCTGGTGGTCCTGGGTTCTATAAGAAAGCAGGCTGAGCAAGCCACAGTAAGCAGCTCCCTCCATGTCCTCTGCCTCAGCTCCTGCCTTCCGGTTTCCTGTTCTGTTTAAGCTCCTGCTTTGGCTTCTTCAGTGATGGACTACAATGTGGAAGTGTAAGCCAAATAAACCCTTTCCTCCTCAACTTGCTCTTTGGTCATGGTGTTTCATCATAGCAATAGTAACCCTGACTAAGACACACCCATATACAGTAAATATATAAAGTAGGGGCTGGAGAGCTGGCTCAGTGGTTAAGAGCACTTGTTGCTCCTCTGGAGTATCTAGGTTTGATTCCCAGCACCCACAGGGTGGCTCACAACCATCTGCAGCTCCAGTTTCAGAGGCTCTGCCGCCCTCTTCTGGCCGCCCCAGGTACTACACACATACCGTGCACAGACATACATTCCGGGCAAAACACACATACACTCGTAAAAACACAAAATAGAGTTTACAATAGTAGAAACCAGCCACAGTGACTGTGTAGGACGTTCCAGGATGAAAGCTTGCTCTGTGATCATCAGCACCATGCAGACACTCTTCCGGACTCCGGAAGAGATGCCTTCTGATCCTTGCCTAGCAAGCGGGGACATTTCCTCGGAGCACAGGGAGTATTGCTGGTCCTCGCTCACCCGTAACATCCCTGAGACTTCAGAGTCCAAGTCTTCCCTCCTCATCTCTGAAGTGCCCGTGTTTTACATGAAAAAGCGTTTCTAATTAGTAGGTCGGCCCCTCTTGAGTTTGATAAAAGCGGAGGAGAAAGAGATTTGATTAACCCAAGATCTTTTCAATTTGGCGGGTTCCACATGACTGAGGCCTGGCGCAGCCACCTCGCCGAGCTGCTGCATCTGATTACATCCTTTCTTTTGTGCCCCCAGTGGGTGCCTCTGGGGCTGGAGGGGTGGGAGACCCGGGGCTCAGAGGCCGCCACAGCCACCACGGTAATCTGGATGCTTGACACACGTGGCCCACCCGGGAAGGGAAAGCAACAGAGACTCCCACTGTCCTTAAATAAGGCCACGTGTTTGTTCATCCTGAGATGGAGGCAGGAGGTTCGGGCTGAGCAAGGATAGAACTATCTAGAATGTCAGAGTCCAAGGGGGAGAGTCTATCCTAGTCATTGCTAATATGTGTGAAGGTCTGGAGTCTGCTGGCTGTCTCCATCGGGCATGTGCACACTCCTGGGTTCCATTCCCAGCCGTACATAAACTAGACCTGGCGGGGCACACCAGAATCCCAGTGCTCAGGAGGTAGAGGCAGGAGGATCAGAGGTTCAAGGTCACCCTTAACCAGGTAGCACATTGGAAGCCAGCCTGAGCTCCGTGAGACCCTTTGGAAACACAAAGAAGTTTGTCTGGGATGTTAGTTGTTCGGTCGCCACACCAGCTCCTGCCTGATCATCCTGGTGATGTCAGCTGATCCAGCCCACCTCCTGTAGAAGCTGGGCCTCTTCGACTAAGGCGGTGACTTCCACCTTCCTAATGCTAGACCCTTTAATACAGTTCCTCATGCTGTGGTGACCCCCAACCATGAAACTATTTTTGTTGTTACTCTATAAATGCGATTTTTGCTACTGCTATGAATCGTGATGTAAATATCTGTTTTCTGACAGTCTTAGGTGACCCCTGCGAAAGGGTCGTTCAGTCCGCAGGGAGGGGGGGGGCGTGACCCACAGGTTGAGAATTGCTGATCTAAGACTTTTTGTTCATTTTTCTTCTAAAAAAGTCCACAGCATTTGTTCCCAGTCTCCCGTCACCGGCTCAAAGTACGAGGAAGTTAAAAAAATTAATAGTAGCTGTTAGTATTCTTGAAAGGATATACGGCAGGCGCTGCACAGTGGGTAAGTGCTCCACCCCCAGCTCCATCCTCAGCTCCTGCACAGTGGGTAAGTGCTCCACCCCCAGCTCCATCCTCAGCTCCTGCACAGTGGGTAAGTGCTCCACCCCCAGCTCCATCCTCAGCTCCTGCACAGTGGGTAAGTGCTCCACCTGAGCTCCATCCTCAGCTCCTGCACAGTGGGTAAGTGCTCCACCCCGAGCTCCATCCTCAGCTCCTGCACAGTGGGTAAGTGCTCCACCCTGAGCTCCATCCTCAGCTCCTGCACAGTGGGTAAGTGCTCCACCCTGAGCTCCATCCTCAGCTCCTGCACAGTGGGTAAGTGCTCCACCCTGAGCTCCATCCTCAGCTCCTGCACAGTGGGCAAGTGCTCCACCCCCAGCTCCATCCTCAGCTCCTGCACAGTGGGCAAGTGCTCCACCCCCAGCTCCATCCTCAGCTCCTGCACAGTGGGCAAGTGCTCCACCCCCAGCTCCATCCTCAGCTCCTGCACAGTGGGTAAGTGCTCCACCCCCAGCTCCATCCTCAGCTCCTGCACAGTGGGTAAGTGCTCCACCCCCAGCTCCATCCTCAGCTCCTGCACAGTGGGTAAGTGCTCCACCCCCAGCTCCATCCTCAGCTCCTGCACAGTGGGTAAGTGCTCCACCCTGAGCTCCATCCTCAGCTCCTCACAGTGGGTAAGTGCTCCACCCTGAGCTCCATCCTCAGCTCCTGCACAGTGGGTAAGTGCTCCACCCTGAGCTCCATCCTCAGCTCCTGCACAGTGGGCAAGTGCTCCACCCCCAGCTCCATCCTCAGCTCCTGCACAGTGGGCAAGTGCTCCACCCCCAGCTCCATCCTCAGCTCCTGCACAGTGGGCAAGTGCTCCACCCCCAGCTCCATCCTCAGCTCCTGCACAGTGGGTAAGTGCTCCACCCCCAGCTCCATCCTCAGCTCCTGCATAGTGGGTAAGTGCTCCACCCTGAGCTCCATCTTCAGCTCCTGCACAGTGGGTAAGTGCTCCACCTGAGCTCCATCCTCAGCTCCTGCACAGTGGGTAAGTGCTCCACCCTGAGCTCCATCCTCAGCTCCTGCACAGTGGGTAAGTGCTCCACCCTGAGCTCCATCCTCAGCTCCTGCACAGTGGGCAAGTGCTCCACCTCTGAGCTCCACCCTCAGCTCCTGCACAGTGGGTAAGTGCTCCACCCTGAGCTCCATCCTCAGTTCCTGCACAGTGGGTAAGTGCTCCACCTGAGCTCCATCCTCAGCTCCTCACAGTAGGTAAGTGCTCCACCCTAAGCTCCACCCTCAGCTCCTGCACAGTGGGTAAGTGCTCCACCCTGAGCTCCATCCTCAGCTCCTGCACAGTGGGTAAGTGCTCCACCCTGAGCTCCATCTTCAGCTCCTGCACAGTGGGTAAGTGCTCCACCCTCAGCTCCTGCACAGTGGGTAAGTGCTCCACCCTGAGCTCCATCCTCAGCTCCTGCATAGTGGGTAAGTGCTCCACCCTGAGCTCCACCCTCAGCTCCTGCACAGTGGGTAAGTGCTCCACCTCTGAGCTCCATCCTCAGCTCCTGCACAGTGGGTAAGTGCTCCACCCTGAGCTCCATCTTCAGCTCCTGCACAGTGGGTAAGTGCTCCACCCTCAGCTCCTGCACAGTGGGTAAGTGCTCCACCCTGAGCTCCATCCTCAGCTCCTGCACAGTGGGCAAGTGCTCCACCTGAGCTCCATCCTCAGCTCCTGCACAGTAAGTAAGTGCTCCACCTGAGCTCCATCCTCAGCTCCTGCACAGTAAGTAAGTGCTCCACCCTGAGCTCCATCCTCAGCTCCTGCACAGTGGGTAAGTGCTCCACCCTGAGCTCCACCCTCAGCTCCTGCACAGTGGGTAAGTGCTCCACCCTGAGCTCCATCCTCAGCTCTTGCACAGTGGGTAGGTGTTCCACCCTGACCTCCATCCTCAGTTCCTGCACAGTGGGCAAGTGCTCCACCCTGAGCTCCATCCTCAGCTCCTGCACAGTGGGCAAGTGCTCCACCCTGAGCTCCATCCTCAGTCTTTTGGTCACTTTTTTCTTGAGATAGGAGCTAAGTTGCTAAAGTTGGCCTGGTTCCTGGGGTTGCTGAGTCACTGAGGCTTGAAACTACCTTTCCCCTGGGCCACCAGATCTCATACCATGCTATACCATCTACACACAGACCCCCCAGCCTGGGAACAGATGCAGCCTCCCAGCTGTGCCCATGACATTAATTCCTCACCTAGAACACAGGGGCTGAAGAAATCTCCAGAAGGGCGGGCTGAAAAATCTCACCTCTTTCTGTGTGTGTACAGGTGCACATGGGAGAGAAGGACCCGTGTGTGTGTGTGTGAGTGTGTGTGTGTGTTGCTGGGACTCGAACCCAGGTCCCCCTTCACCACTGAGGCTTCTCTCCAGGCCATGCCCATCTTTTAATAAGTGTTGCGGATGGACTCGGGTGTCCGTGCCTCTATGGCAAACATGTAGCCAGCTAAGCCATTTTCTGGTTCCAACTCTTCCCTCCTTCAGCACACCACAGGAGTCCAGCAGAGTCCCCGAGGGTGGCGGCGACTCCTGGTGTAAATGGCATTGTCCTGTGGGCTCAGCCACAAGGCTGATCAGGGTACCCAGATGCCCAGAAAAAGCTTAGCGTGTAGATCCAAACACAGACCTTCCTGAAGCTTCCTAAGGAGCTGGCTTGGCCTGGACTCCTACACCAGGGTCCCCGGTTCTCCAGGATCCTCCTTGGCCTCCCAGGCCCCGTGAGCTCGGAGGCCTGAATTGTCAGTCTGCGAGCTGAAGGCTGAGCAGCTAAGCAGACACAGACGCGAGAATTATACATGGCCATCTGGGGAGGGTGGCCCGGAGCCAGCCCAGCCCGCGGGCATATGGAGTCATATGTTCTCAGTAGCAGAACCCAGGGCTGGCACCTGGCCACCTCTTTACCACCGTGCCAGGCAACTTCCATTCCTGTGAGGGTGGCTGGAGCCTGGAGCCAGGACACCTGGCTCTGTGGGCTGGGACTCTTGGTTGTTTTCCTAAGTGTTAATGTTCATCGGTAACCCCTTTCCTGAACCGGGGGTGGTGGCGCAACACCTGTAATCAATCGCAGCACTCGGGAGGTTGAGGCAGGAGGATTGCCGTGAGTTCTAGGCCCACCGAGGTTACATAGTGAGTTCCTGGCTATCCTGGGCTGCATAGAAAAACTGTCTTTAAAAAAAAAAAAATCGCCGGGCAGTGGTGGCGCACGCCTTTAATCCCAGCACTCGGGAGGCAGAGCCAGGCGGATCTCTGTGAGTTCGAGGCCAGCCTGGGCTACCAAGTGAGTTCCAGGACAGGCGCAAAGCTACACAGAGAAACCCTGTCTCAAAAAACCAAAAAAAAAAAAAAAAAAAAAAAATCCACGAAAGCCTCTTTTCCATCCTTCAGGAGGCCTCCCTTGCACCCAGTGCTTGACTCAGAATTTAGGTAGACCTGGACTTAAGAAACTACCAGGGCCAGTCTGTCTGTCTGTCTGTCTGTCTGTCTGTCTCTCTCTCTCTCCCCCCCCACCTGTAACTTACAGATCTGATATGAGCTCTCAGCTACCGCTCTAGTCCCGTGCCTGCCTGCCGACCACCATGCCCCCCACCCCCCACCCCACCCCCGCCATGATGTTCATGGGTTCACCCTCTGAAACCGCAGGGGAGCCCTCCACTCAATACTCTTTCATTGTGCCTTGGTCAGAGGTGTCTGTTCACAGCAACAGAACAATTAACTAAGACGCTCCCTTAGCAGCCAGCTTGCAGCCCCGCACCCCCACCCCTGGAATTTAATAACCAGCTCTCACAAGCCTGGGCGAACCACCCTCCCTGTATCACCAGTTCTGTTACCTAAAACCCCCAGAGAAACTTCTGGAAAGACAAAAAAAATGAGGACATGCATTCAGTAATCGTGGGACAGGAGGGTCTTTCCAAACCAGCCATGAAGAACTTGTTTCCATACAGGGGCCTTCCTCACCCTGCGACCCTGAGGTTTCGGAAGTGGTCTTCAGAGGTCCACCGTGCTCCCGTACAGAGGCGACATCCACGTCTTGGTCCCTGGGCTTGGGGTTGCCTGGGACATATCAGAGGACAGAGCAGGGCGGAGTGTGGCTTTAAGGATGGCTCCTGGTGAACAGTGGGCTGTGTGACACCGCCACCTTGTGGGGAAACGCTGACTAGCTACGCCAGGGAGTCCCTCGGTCTTCATGAGAACCGTCTGCAGCGCCCCCTGCTGGTGCAGTCCGAAACCAGCAGCCTGTGGCACCCCCTGTCTGTCCAGCTCCATGGGCCGCTCAGCACAGGATGTGGTGACCGAAGACCCTGTTAGACTTGAAAACAAACTTGTTCCTTTCCCTCGGCCTCTCTGGATGACAAATTAAAATTCCCAAGTGAGAAGACGTATCATTTTATTACCTGATTTCTTTCTTAATTTTATTTTATGGACGAGTGTTTTGTCTCCATGTGTGACTGCTACCCAAGCAAGTCAGAAGAGGGTATCAGATCCCCAGGGTCTGGAGTGATGGACAGTTGTGAGCCTCCATGTGGCGGTTAGGAATTGAAAGTGTTTTTAACTGCTGAGCCAATGCATCACCTGATTCAAGGCTCACTGTAAAGCTGGGTGTAGTGGGTAGGAGGAGAGGCACCCAGGAAACTGAGGACCTCCTCACCTATAGGCAACTGGTTTTCAATTTGGTAGAGAAAAAGTTGCCTGCAATGCACTGTGCTCAAAGCATCGGGCTGCCCTATGTAAAAAATACGGAAAATAAGATTTGTTCACTCACACTCGGCTCCTCCTACAAAATTACCTTGAAATGGATGACAGACAAAGGCAAAACCAGAAACAACAAAACATCTCAGAAGCAACCCAGACGATCTTCACGGCTCAAGTGTGGGAAAGATTTGTGGCAGAGCACATGGAATCCCAACTTGTAAAAGAAAAAGAATCCTAGCCCGGCAGTGGTGGCGCACGCCTTTAAACCCAGCACCCGGGAGGCAGAGGCAGGTGGATCTCTGTGAGTTCGAGGCCAGCCTGGTCTACAGAGTTAGATTCAGGACAGGCACCAAAGCTACACAGAGAAACCTTGTGTCGAAAAACCAAAGAGAGAGAGAGAGAATCCTGGTGCAAGCCGGTTTTAAAAAGAAACTATCTTATCATAAAGGATCAGCCTGATTCAGGGCATGTGATTCATGTCTGTGATTGCGCCTCTTGTCTGTTTAAGGACTGTGGTCACCCCAGGCACACGCTGTCAGCTCAGCAGTGCTAAAACCAAGCAGCAATCTCTCTGTTCGGTCATTACCTCTTTTTCATTTTTGTGCATTTATTTACATGTGCGTGTGTGCGTGTGTACGTGTGTGCGTGTGTGCGTGTGTGTGTGTGCGCGCGCGCATGCGCGCGCACGCATGCCATAGCACTTGTGTCGAGGTCAAAGGTCAGTTTATGGGAGCTGCCTCTCTTCCACTATGTGGGTCCTGAGAACAGATCCGTCTGCATCACCAGCCCCACAGAGGACTCAAGCCCAGGCAACCCCAGCCGCGTCTGAATTCTGTCTGTCCTTCTCTCCCACATGGCTCCCCTTAGTTTCTTCCCTTCGTCCCTCCTTCTTGTCCCCACTAAACTCACAGGGAATGGTAAGCAGGCCTGTGGAAGCCTTCCTACTCTTGCAGACACCGGCAACAGCCTGGGGATATTCCAAACATCTTTGCTTAGACGAGCAAAACTAGGTGGCTGTCCAGCCTCAGGGGATCGAATCGGTAACTCACATGGCATCTACATACTGGAGACAAGAAGGGCTGCCCTAGTGGCCCCAGAGAGAACAATCTGGAAGATCTATTGTCACACAAGAAAACACCATTTTGCCGGGCGGTGGTGGCGCACGCCTTTAATCCCAGCACTTGGGAGGCAGAGCCAGGCGGATCTCTGTGAGTTCGAGGCCAGCCTGGGCTACCAAGTGAGTTCCAGGAAAAGGCGCAAAGCTACACGGAGAAACCCTGTCTCAAAAAAACAAAACAAAAAAAACCAAACAAACAAAAAAAAACCCACCATTTAAATGACCCCTCCGTGGTCTGCTGACTGTGACCTTAACTGTTCTGACTCTATAGCCCAAACTAACTCTCTGACTCAAGACCATCCTCCTGCCTCAGCCTCCTGAGCGCTAGGATTACAGTGTTATGTCCTCAGGGTTCTGACAACCTTCCCTTTGACTGAAGAACATCTGGGAACCTCTCACATGGCAATCAGCCCGGCACTGGGCTGGACTGGGACGGGCCATCCTGAAGCAGTCAGCACAGGGCAGCTCTGGTGAGCAGGGTTCTTCTTGTTTACTTCATCTACTTCTCATCTTTTGTTTTTCGAAATACCATTTTTAATTGATCCATGTGTGCTGGGTGTTTATAACAAGCTAATATTATCTCTTTGAAAAAAATTAATATAGAAAGCTATGGACGGGCGGTGGTGGCGCACACCTTTAATCCCAGCACCAGGGAGGCAGAGCCAGGCAGATCTCTGTGAGTTCGAGGCCAGCCTGATCTACAGAGCGAGATCCAGGACAGGTGCCAAAACTACACAGAGAAACCCGGTCTTGGAAAACAAAACAAAACAACAACAACAAAATCTATGGATGCCCAGTGTAGAAAAAAAGTCATATAGAAGGAAGAAAATTAAAATCACCCCCCAGGCTAGCGCTGCAGACTCCAAGGAGCCACTCTGAGAACCAGAGACTCAGTACCAAGGATGTATGAGCCCAACATTCAGGGGGCTGAGGCAGAAGGGCTGTGAGTTCAAGGCCAGCCTGGGCAACACAGGGAGGTTATATCTCAAAAAAAAAAAAATAAAAATTAACAAGGGGGTGAGAGGAATGACTGACTTCTCTTCCAGAGAACCTGAGTTCAATTCCCAGCACCCACATGGTGGCTCACAACCATCTGTAATGAGATCTGGTGCCCTCTTCTGGCATGCAGGCAGAACACTGTACATAACAAAAATCTCTCTCCAAAAAAAAATGAAAACAAATAAACCATGTCCTGGGGGTTCCCTGAAGCCCCAAAGGCTTACTGTAGTGACACCAGGCCTCTCAGCTTTGATAGTGAGCAGCCCTCCCTGCCAACATTTACATCCCAGAAACTAACGAGACGGTATGTAGCATCTGCAAGGCCCTGGCTTCCATTCCCGGGACCCTAAACACAAGGAAGCAACAGACAGTGTATAAAAAGTCCCCATGCTGCTGGGACGCAGGACACTCCCTAACACCTGAGCTGTGTGACAGCCACAGAGTGGGTCCTCCAGACCCCCAGGACAGGACAGCTCAGCATTGATTGACATGGAGTGACTGTTTTCTCAGGTTACTGGGGAAGAAATGGTTAGAGGAAAAACATGGTTACACAGGGTGGCACATTCAGTTCTGTAAAAAGGAAGAAAGATTGTCTCTCATTTCTGTAAACCAAGAAAAGAAGGAAAGGAGAAAGGAGAGGATGGATGGAGGATGGATGGATGGATGGATGGATGGATGGATGGATGAGAGGGTGGATGGATGGATGGGTGGGTGGGTGGGTGGATGAGTGGATGGATGGATGATGGATGGGAGGGTGGATGGATGGATGGATGGATGGATGGATGGATGGATGGATGGATGATGGATGGATGGATGGATGGATGGGTGGGTGGGTAGATGGATGGGAGGGTGGATGGATGGATGGGTGGGTGGATGGATGGGTGGGTGGATGGATGGATGATGGATGGGAGGGGGGATGGATGGGTGGGTGGATGGATGGATGAATGGATGGATGGATGATGGATGGGTAGGTGGATGGGAAGATGGATGGATGGGTAGGTGGATGGGAAGATGGATGGATGGGTAGGTGGATGGGAAGATGGATGGATGGGTGGGTGGATGGGTGCGTGGGTGGATGGATGGATGGGTGGACGGACAGACGGATGGATGCATCAACAAGTAGATGATTTTCCTTGTGGAGACTCAGATCCATTCTCCCACCCCAGGCTGTGGGGACAGACCCGACAGAGACCGACATTCCTCCTCTCTCTACCAGCCCCGCAGCAGCGCAGAGCAGTGCAGTGCTTCCCCCTGCCGGCCGGCTGCGGAACTGCCTCTCGACACGGCCAGGACAGGGAGCCTTTCCCGGATTGGAGGAGGCAGAGCCCGCAATCTGCAGTACCTGGGTTGGGGCAGATGCGCCTTTCAAGAAGGTAGATCTTGCCTTGAGAAACATCAGCTGGCATTCAAGTCCAGCTCCCCAGGGATCTTTCTGGAAATTCTCCGGGTTCCCATAGATCTTTCAAGCTTTATATTTAAGCATGTTGTTCCAGCAACAGGCTTGCTGTCTGTTGCTGTGATAAACACCACGACCAAAAGGTAACGTGGGGAGGAAAGGACGTATTGTGCCTTACGGGTTACAGTCCGTCATCTCTGGAAGCCAAGCCCGGCAGAAAGCTGCGCAATAAAAGCTGCGCACTGACTCGCACTCACGGGCATGCTCAGGCAGCTTTCTTATATAACCCAGGACCACCTGCTCTGGAGTGGCACCGCCCACAGTGGGTCCCTCTCCCCACCAATCAGCAATCAAGAAAATACCTCACAGATGTGCCCACAGGCCAATCCAACGGGGGCAATTCTTCTCCTGAGAGCGCCTCTTCCCACGTGTATCAGGTTGACAACCAGGATTACCCTTCCTACAAGTCTACTGCATCCAAACCTCCCCCAAAAATCAGAATTTCAAGCCCAGTTTTTTTACTACCTTTTGTTTTTTTCTCTAATGATGGATACAAAAATATACCTAGGGCGGTGGTGGCACACGCCTTTAATCCCAGCACTCAGGAAGCAGAGGCAGGCGGATCTCTGTGAGTTCGAGGCTAGCCTGGTCTACAGAGTGAGTTCCAGGAAAGGCGTAAAGCTACACAGAGAAGCCCTGTCTCGAAAAACCTATAGATAGATAGATAGATAGATAGATAGATAGATAGATAGATAGATAGACAGATAGACAGATAGACAGACAGATAGACAGATATAGATATATATACCTAAAAACGAAGGTTCTAGAAGAAACTCTTGTTCTGGCCTGTCTCATATAGCGCCCCAAACTTGACCATGACCTCCCAGTCATGGCCTTGTGTCTCAAAGCTGGGTCTGCCATCCTTGTTGACAACAGTTTTGTCCAAGGGGATGCCCACAGAGCACCTGGTGGGCGTGAGGTGATTATAGTCATACACATTCACAGAGGACTTGATCTTCGACCTCTTGGCGATTTTTCTCCTTGCCTGTGTGGCATTTGTAACTTTTCAAGGATGGCGGTTGATCCCGGCCACCAGAGCAACCACAAGGACGGTCTGAGGTCATCAATTGGCAATCAAGTGCCAATCATCGATATTCTTCACGATGACGGCTTTGCACCCCAAGGGGCGTCCAGCCAGGATCAGAAACCCCTTTCCCTGGCTTCATGAACTTGCCCATTTCTTTTCTTTTTTTTTTTTTTTTTTTTTTTTTTTTTGGTTTTTTGAGACAAGGTTTCTCTGTGTAGCTTTGCGCCTTTCCTGGGACTCACTTGGTAGTCCAGGCTGGCCTCGAACTCACAGAGATCCGCCTGCCTCTGCCTCCCGAGTGCTGGGATTAAAGGCGTGCGCCACCACCGCCCGGCTGCGAACTTGCCCATTTCGACAGCAAGCAGCAGGTGCCCAGCGGGAGGAAGGAAGCCCACTTCCGCTCTTACCCATCCTTCTAAGATGTGAAGGCAGTACAGACCCCATCTTCGGGGAGGGCCACCATCTCAGACCACCTGCTGTACTCAGTTCCAGGAAGGACCTCAGGAATGTGCCATGACAACTCGAACGGACACAGAGCAGTGTCCTCCTGCAGACATCCTGTCTGTGGTTTACGGCCCCTGAAGATATCTACCTCAGTCCAAATAATCCTAGTCAGCGGGTCGTGGTACCCTGCCAAAAGTCTAACCCAATGGTTCCAAATGTAGTTTTGCACCCAAAGTCTAGACCAATAGTTTCAAAAAAAATCACCTTGCCCCATATCCCTTCTACAATCCCAAGTTGTCAATTCCTGGCTTGTGGTTTTTCCCTACAAAAACTCTCTACACCTGGGCTTGTGGCCACCACCACATTTCCTTCCATCTGCCATACGGTGGCCCAGGTTGAACCTAAATAAAAGGATCCTTATGTGCTTGCATTGGAAACCGGCTCCTTGGTGGTCTCTGGGGATTTTGAGAAACGGGTACAACATGGAAAAAGGTGTATATCTTACTTTTACTCTTACTCCGTGGCTGGCCCCTGGCATCCTCCTCTCCTTGCTCTCTTGCTCCTTCTCTTTCTCCCAGATTTCTCCTTCTATTCATTCTCTTTGCCTGGCAGCCCCGCCTACCCTTTCTCCTACCTCGATATTGGCCATTCAGTTCTTTATTAGACCAATCAGGTGTTTTAGACAGGCAAAGCAACACAGCTTTGCAGAGTTAAACAAATGCAATATAAAAGAACGCAACCCATCTTTGCATCATTAAACAAATGTTCCACAGCATAAACAAATTGTAACACACCTTAAACTAATAGTTTATCACATAGGACCAACAACCTTAGTGCAGGAGTTTACCTCTTTAGTCCTCTGTCCTCCATCCCTCACAAGTTAGCTATTTTTATCCACTTTTCCCCTGGGAGGCAAAATAGCTTTGGCTGTCCTTTTGCCCCAATGAGAAAACTCATTTCTATGGGACCAGTCTTGATGACCACCACCTGTGTGCTGGGGAGCAAGAACCTGAATGATGGATGGTTCCTTACTCTATAGTCCTGGGAAACTAGAGAAAGAGATAACATTACCAGAGACCATCATTCAGTCACTCAACAAACACTCATGCAACTCTGACTGGGTGCTGGTTGCTGGAGGTATGTCTGGTCCCTCTTCCAAACAGGGTGACTCCAGAGGACTGCCATCCACAAGAGAGTTGGACATTTGTCATATGATCAGCCAGAACAAAATGGAATTGTAGCCAACATTGTTCTGTGTCCCAAGAGGGCAGCCATACACGAATGATGAGTTTTACCAAAGGTCCCTGACTGGTTCTTACTCTGGAGGATGGCAGATAATGGCTGTGTGTCATCCAGGAGACAGCGGAAGGGTGACTGTGCCCCCACAAGAGACCACCTCATGCTTGCCACCATCCCAGCCACTCAATCCTCTCTCTCTCTGGGGATGGTTGGCAGCATCTGGGGACATTTTGGTCGTGGCCATGTGGCAAAGGGAAACTGCTCCTGGAAGCAGTAAGTGGGGACCACAAAAAGTGGTTCCTCATCCCACCGGAGCCAGGAAACACTGTCCCTGCGTGACCACAGAGCTGAGGCCACCAGCCCGCGTTCCCCGGGCTCCAAGGCCCACAGAGTGTTGGCTGAAGACCCGTTGAAAGGCCCTTCACCCCATGACCTCAGGTCGCATGACTGAGGAGCAGAGCACGGCCTTTATATAGATCAGAGGCCTCGGAAACCCGCCGTTCTGTCGTGGTTCCAAGTTCCTCAGTGAAGGGGCTGTAGGCAGGTCAGGCCACAGCTGTCGCTGGCATCTGGGTCTCACACGGAGGACAATGCCCTGGAATGCCAGGCACGCCGGGACAGCCGCCCGAGGAGATCTGAAGGGCACTGTTAAAAGAGGACCTCCTGGGATTTCATTCCTATCCAGCCGGTCAGCCCAGGCTGAAGACAGGATGGGAGAAAAAGCCACCAACAGTGTCTGGCTCCCAGTGGGACCTCGCTTCCAGAGTGGGGGACAGTGGGGACAGCTGGATCCCAGGCCACAGGGAAGTGCACAGATTGAAACCTCAGCAACCCGGGCCAAATCCAGTGTTGCCCAAGGCAGAGGCTCTGGCTGTGAGGCCGACAGAAAAGGATCCTCTCGGACCCTCAGTTTTATTCATCTGAAAAACGGACCCGATATGAACACCTGTCGTAGGGTGTGGATTGGGGTGAAGTAGGCAGGGAGGAGTCTGGGAAGTGCCTGGCATGCTGGGAGAGGTGGGCAAGCTGGTGACAAGCGCTTCTGGTCACTGGGACCTCAGTGCAGGAAGGTCACCGTCCAGAGGCTGGGGATGCCACAGCGTGAAGCCCTCCGTCCTGTCCTGAGGACCCAGCACAAGCCATACGGTCTCTTCTAGGGCCTAGGGCACGTCTATTTGAACTCAGCCGGGTCGGAGCATCCGCCTTCCAGAGTGGAGTGTCTGCGGCCTGGAGTGGGAAGTGGAGCCAGGAAGACAGAGGAGAATAATCTCGATTTCTCTCTATCCTCACCCCTACCGTGTGTGTGTGTGTGTGTGTGTGTGTGTGTGTGTGTGTGTGTGTGTGTCTGTCTGTCTGTCTGTCCTCCCACAACTGGATCTGCACAGGTCACCTGCAGCCATAGCACAGAGTAAGTACATGTTAGCTCTTGCCCATCATCATTTAACAACAACGGGAAACCTCACCCGGCCCGGACATGGACAGACGAGCACTACCTGCTTGTTCATAGGGTGAAGATGCCAAGGTTTGGTCCGGTGAAGTCATCTGTCCAAGGTCCCCCCCCATCCCCCCGGAAAGCTGATCTGGAACCCCAGCATCCAATGATTGGAGCTCTCTAGGAGGTCAAAGTCAATCGCTAAGCAATTTTAACTGTCAGGCAAGGAGGGGAGAGGGGTCCAGAGGGGCCATCAAGGTGGGACGTAGAGGAAAGAATTGGAATAGTGTGTGAAGTGTGGGGGGGTAGGGTGGTGAGGGAGGGGAGACCCCAAAGCAATTGGGAGCCACTCCCATGGGTAAGATCTAGGGCAGGATTAGAGGGCGCTGTGTTCACACGGCATCACAGGGGCAGACTAGACAAACATTTTGTCAAAGGCTGAATCAAGATGGCCGTGGGGGGAGTGGAGCAGGGCTTTGAGTCTGGGAATCCAGGGAGTGGGAGAGTTAGAAATGAAAAAAAAAAAAGAAAGAGTTGGGGGCCAGAGAGATGTAAGAAGGACTTCACACTGCGGTGCTTCTGAGTTCACTCAGTGTAAGAGCCGACTTGCCTGAACACCGCTGTGCCCAGGAGCGTTCTAGAATGGTGAAGGCAGTTCTGTGTGCCCACCTTCGAGGGGGAAACTGAAATACAGAGCCAGGGGGCCTGGCAGAGCAGTACTCAGTGCCCAGTGGCCCCCAGCGGGGGGCTAATCTACCTCCCTTTATTCCCCCCCTCTGCCTCCCAGCTAGTTGGAACGGCTGCTTCCCCAGTGGTAATTGTCACCTTCAGAGTCTTGACAGGAGGAGATAAGCTATCCTTGGTGACAGCAGCCATCAGCCACAGCTCTAGGCTGGCAGGGCCTTCCTTCTACAAAGCTCAGACTCCATCACCCTCCTTTTTTTTTTTTTTTTTTTTTCGAGACAGGGTTTCTCTGTGTAGTTTTGGAGCCTGTCCTGGATCTCACTCTGTAGCCCAGGGTGGCCTCGAACTCAAAGATCCGCCTGTCTCTGCCTCCCGAGTGCTGGGATTAAAGGCGTGCACCACCGCTGCCCGGCTTCATCCCCCTCCTTAAAGGGCCCAGCACTCAAGGCAGGTCGGCCATGATGAGGCCACTTCCAGAAGAGACCAGCAAGTCTGTCTTTTAGTTGGATAGACCAGCCCTCACTCCCCTGCTGCTCACTCTAGGCTCATGGGCTGTGCTGAGAAGTTTCAAAACCAGCCATGTCGGCAAGGGACAAGGGGCCTCGCTCCTGACAGCCGACCCACACAGCTCAGACTCCATTTTGACAGCTGGTATAGGAAAGACACCTGCAGAGAAGATGAGTTCAAATCTTCCCCGAGCTGGGCATGGTGGCCCAGGCCCGTGATCCCAACACTCAGGAGGCTGAAGCAAGAGGATCACAAGTTCAAGGCCAGCCTGGACTACATAGTGAGAATCTGTCTCAAACAGATGAATAAAAGGCATAAAACACTCCTGTACCCCCAAGCCTCCAAAATGCTCATGATTTATTCCAAATTCTACTTTAACAGGAATCCTGTTTCAGCCTTCGTTTTCTCTTTTTGTTTATTTTATTTGGTTTTTTTGAGACAGGGTTTCTCTGTGTAGTTTTGGTGTCTGTCCTGGATCTCACTCTGTAGACCAGGCTGGCCTCGAACTCACAGAAATCCACCTGCCTCTGCCTCCCAAGTGCTGGGATTAAAGGCGTGCACCACCACCGCCCACGCATTTTCTCTTTTTAAATGTATTTTAGTCTTTTTAGTTATATGTATGCATGTCTGCGTGTGGATATGCCCATGAGAGTGCATTGCTCTGGGAGGCCAGAAGAGGGCGACACATCCCAATAGCTACAGTTACAGGTAGTTTTGAGCCTCCTTGCTAGGGTGCTGGGACTCAAACTCAGTTCCTCTGGAAGAGCAGTGAGTCCTAATTAACATCCAAGCCCTCTCTCCAGCCCTTATTATTATTTTTTTTTTGTTGTTTATCTTTTGCCAAAGCTAAGAGAACCTCCAGCCCCCATCTTTCCTTACTGTTCCTACCCTGACATCCTGGCTTCAGACATCTTCCACTCCAGTGCTCCCTCACTCCTAAATTCAGAAACGAAACTGTTACTTTAACAGACCCCCAGCTGGGGTGAGCTCCATCCAGGACCTGAGGCCAGTAGAATGCGGACCCTCTTTCCATGGCTGTCTTCAAAAGCACTGTGAGCCCAGGTGGAGATATCTGGTCCAGGTTCAGATGCCGGCCTTGACCGTGGGTCTCCATAGCACCCACAACCTGTGCAAAAAGGAACCCCCACTTCCAAGCTTGCCCCTGCCCCTGCCATCAGACCAATCCCTGGTCCTGGGGGGAAGTTTAGCAGGCTCTTCACCCCAACAGGAGTCCCCAGGTCAACACCCACAAAATAATCTGATTTTGTGCTTATGACAACCCCAAGAGGGTAACAATCATTATCATGCCCACTCTACAGATGAGCACACTGAGGCTCAGAGAGGGCAAAAAACCTACCTGATGTCACACAGCGGCTCAATGCCCAAGCAAGAAGAATCAAAGGTGAATATTCCCCCGGCTCCAGTCTAGCAGGTGACAAATGCTTGGTCACAAATGCTTTGGTCTGTGGGTCCAAGTCCTCTGTCTCCACCTCCCTAGAAGCCCAGACATTCCCAAGCTGGCTGAGTCACTTCACGGGGTCTCTTCTTACTAAGCCACTAATCCCATCTCAGGGGGGCCCATCCTCATGATCTCTGACCTAAGTCATCTCTCACAGACCCCACCTCCTAGTGCTACCAAAAGTGGATTTGGGGATTAAATTCCCAACCTGGGAACTTCAGGGAGACATTTTTTTGTTTTTGTTTTTGTTTTTGTTTGTTTTTCGAGACAGGGTTTTTCTGTGTAGCTTTGCGCCTTTCCTGGAACTCACTTTGGAGACCAGGCTGGCCTCGAACTCACAGAGATCTGCCTGGCTCTGCCTCCCGAGTGCTGGGATTAAAGGCGTGCGCCACCACCGCCCGACTTCGAATTTAAGCTTTATTGTTGTGACTCCCTGTGAGGGACACTGAACAGCCGGAAAAGTCAGAGGCTGCACTGACGGGGGTGTGAGCCCAGGAATGCTGGCAGCTGCCGGGGAGCCAGGAGGGGTGAGGAAGAGACTGTCCCCACATCCACAGCGGGATGCAGCCCTCTGTCCGATTTCTATTTCCGACCGCCAACCCTGCCAGGTAGCAAGCTTGGCTGCTCCCGACCACCGGGTTTACCGCTGTATTTTTGTCACGGCAGTGGGAAATTGATACCCTCGCTTTGTGCTTCGTTGTTCTGGAGTTTCTGGCTCCTGATTCCTGTGCTCAGTGGGTCTCGGAAACTTCTAGGCTGCAGAAATCTCACAAGCAGCAAGAATGTGAGGCCACAGGGCGGGTATCACCTTAGAGCCTAGGGACAGAGCAATATCAGCCCCTGTGCGCCTCCACCATGAACTGTGAGGAGGAAGCTGAGTCCCCTGCATGGACCCAGCCCGGGGTCTCCCCAGCATCCTCCCTCAAGGACCCGGCTTCTGACTGGGGAGTTCAGAAACCTTGTATCTCCAGCCCACGTGGCTCTGTGTCCTAGCTGAGCTACCATGATCCCAGAATCCTCTGGTCTCCTTCGCTGAGTTCAACAGCCCAAGGGACAGTTTTAGCACGTCCATGTTTAACAGAAGGAACAGGCGCCCACAGAGGCTGTGGAGGGCCGTGGAGGCTCAGGTCCTGAGGCCCTCAGGCCAGGGGTCTTTCACCAGAGCACCAGAATGTTTCCCATGCAGCAACATAAACCAGCTCCTCAGACAGCTCAATGGAAACGCGGCCCAAGGGGACAGGTCACCTCTGCGGGGCCAAGGCTCAGGGTCACACCTGACCTCAACTGCCACCCTCATACAACCACTGTGAGTTAACTCCTTTCTCAGCCACCACGGCTCCTGGCCAGTCACCTGTGCCTGAACACAGTCTCCAGAAGCCAGGGGAATGGGGTTTTGTTCAATTGGTTGTGTTTTGTCTTGTTGACAGTCATGTAGCCCAGGCTGGCCTTGAACTTGAACTTACTATGTAGCCAAGGATGACCATGAACTCCTGATCCTCCTGCCTTGGTGTCCTGGGTGCTGGGGTAACAGGTGTATGTCACTTCCCTTCCCTTTTCTTTCTTTTTTTCTTTTTTTTTTTTTTTTTTTGGTTTTTCGAGACAGGGTTTCTCTGTGTAGCTTTGCGTCTTTCCTGGAACTCGCTTGGTAGACCAGGCTGGCCTCAAACTCACAGAGATCCATCCGCCTGTTTCTACCTCCCGAGTGCTGGGATTAAAAGCATGCGCCACCACCGCCCGGCTCCTTTTTCTTTCTTTTCTTTTCTTTTTTTTTGGGGTGTGTGTGTGTGTGTGTGTGTGTGTGTGTCTGTGTCTCTGTGTGTGTGTGTGTGTGTGTGTGTGTGTGCGCGTGTGTCTGTGTCTGTGTCTGTGTGTGTGTGTGTGTCTGTATGAGTGTGTCAGATCCCCTGGAACTGACGTTACAGACAGTTGTGAACTGCCATGTGGGAATCGAACCCAGGTCCTCTGGAAGAGCCGCCAGGGCTCTTAACTGCTGAGCATCTCTCCAGTGCTCCCCTTCTTTCTAATAGCAGTACGTGGCCACATGCTTGTGCCCCACAGATAGAGACCATCTGGACCTCGGAAGGAAGTGACTGATGGTCACTTCCCGAAGGCTGGGCTGCCCGGTCTTATCCTTGTTATCCCAGTACTCAAGAGTAGGAGGAGGAAGGATCAGGATTCCAAAGTTAGCCCCGGCTAGGTTGTGAGTTCAAGGCCAGCCTGAGTACAAGAAATGAAAGAAAAGACCTTGGATTTCCTTTTTGTATTCTTTGAGTTCAAGGCTAACCTCGGCTACATACCAAGTTCAAGGCCAGCCTGGGCTACCTGAGACCTGGTCTCAAAAAGAAAAGGAGTCAGTCCTTTTCAGCACTTGGGGACACTCCACCATTGTCCCCATCAGTGGGCCTGCCTCTCTGAGCTCATTTTTTTTTTTTTCATATCACTGAGGTGAACACCCAATGACTAAGGTGACCTCGCTCCCGTGGGGTGGCTGGAGACTTGAATGTGAGTGTGGTGGTTTGTCTTTTCTTCAGTCGGTCAACAAGGGCCCGCCGCCGCCGCCGCCAAGAAGCTTTTTGGCCAAAGTCGATGGGACCGGGAGAGGCGAGTGAGAAGACCCCACCCCTGGGAGCTGGCTGTCCATCACACCACCTGCTCAGAAGAGTGAACACTGCGGGTCGGGGTGGGGAGGCAGAGGACGAGGGTGGGGGATGTTTGAGCAGAGATGGGGCGTACAAAGTGCGCAGGTGCAAAGGCCTTGAGGGACCAGGGAGCCTGGATACAGTGCTGAATGCTCCCCCCTCCTCCTCCTCCTCCTCCTCCTCCTCCTCCTCCTCCTCCTCCTCCTCCTGGGTTCCTTTTCCCGTTAGACAATGACAGGCGTGTCGCAGAGCACACAGCATCACTCCCAGGCCAGGTCCCAGCCGCTGTCTCTTTAACCTTGAGGGCATTTTTGGGTCTCACGTGTCAACCCAGGCTGTGGAGCGGCGGCTCTTACTTCAGAAGAACGGCATGGGGTGGGGGGGCTTAGGTGGCCTCTGCCTCACCTACAACTGCCAAAAGTGGTCATGGGGTTATTTTTAACCCCGGGGAAGAGGTATTTATTGTTCCACAGCAGAGGCTGGCCAGCAGGCTCCTCGAATTCTCCAGAGACGGCAGCCAGCTCCAGACACCATGGTGAGTGGCCAGTGGACCCTCGAGGGAAGATGCAGGGTGAGCAGCCAAGAGGGACACCCCCCCCCAGCCAAGGACCCCATTGGAAGAGGAGGGAGGCTCTCACAAGACCCCCAGCCCTGGAAGGATGAGCACCCTGCGCCAGCCATGCACGGGGACTCCACTCAGTGTCCCCAAGGAGCCACAAAGAGCAGCTACCCAGGGACTTGCAAAAATCGAATACAAGAGAGGGAGTTTTTGGGGTCTGGTTTGGTTTGGGGTTTTTTTGTTTTGTTTTATTTTTGTTTTCCATTCAGGCAGCCAGGAAAGAGTTTTCTGGTTCTATCTTTTGATCTTGCACATGTTAAAAGTTCGCCCTTGTAGTGTTGGGTAGAGGTGTCTGCTTCTCAGAACAGGTGGTCCCCCACTGTTCGCTAGTCAGAGACAGACGGTGGCTAGGGCACAGACTGTGTGAGTTTCTGTGGCTGTGTGACCTGGCGTAAGTGACTTACCCTCTCTGGGCCTCAGTTCCTGTCTCCTTGGTGGACCAGAGGAGAGCGTCAGATAATTGTTTTGAATGCTTTTAGGTTCATTTTCTCTCTCATGTTGTCCGGGCAAAGGAGACCCACTCACCAGGTGACTGGGCCTGGCCCAGGACTCAGTGATGTCTAATGGGTGCTTCCTCCCCAGGCACCGAAGAAAGCCAAGAAGCGGATAGAGGGCGGAAGCTCCAATGTGTTCTCCATGTTTGAGCAGACCCAGATCCAGGAGTTCAAGGAGGTGGGTGTGGCCGGCCCCCTCCCCAGATAGAAGGACACCGAACCCGGGAAATGACTTGCGTGCTCACATGCCCAGGCTCATCAGACACGAACCCCTAGACAAAGACTTGGTCTTAGTAACTTCTGAGGATTATAAAAAAAAAAAAAAATCATACCCCCTCCCTGACATGCAGGGAATTTTCCAGAAAGGCACAGAACAGAGTAGGTGATAGGAAGCCCCCCGGCCTGCCCTGGCGATCCCTGCTCAGGGCAGATTCCCACCCACACTTCGGTCACCTGTGTCCTAAGATCCTCAGTCACTCCTGTGCTTTGGGGTGAGTGAGGGGCAAAAAGGTGAGCGACAGAGAGGAGAGAGATGTGGGAGGGTGGTGGGAAAGCCAAGTCCAGCCCCTGGTCCTTCCCGATTCTCTCCTGCCTGGTTCCTGGTGCGCTGGGCTGGGCAGCATGGCCATCCGTCCGTGTCCATCACTGTCTTGTCCCTGCGTGTTAACCGCGGAGAACTTCCTTTTCCATCCGCCCAAGTGGGCAGGGCGAGGGCTGCCTCGGACAACTGAGTGCGGTTCTGTGTGACGCCTGGTGCCCTCAACGGTGGGACTGTGCCTTGCTGTCTGCACCTCTGATCGAACAGAAGTGGTGAAGTGAAGCCACTGGCCAGGGCCAAGAAGGACAGGCTCAGAGCCGTGTCAGGCAGTGCCAAGTGGTCCCTCACTGCCACCTGGCCCTTGGTGCGTGTGTGGGGGGTGATCACGGCAGCACTTTTAGGCAGGTTCTAAGATGGTACCTGATAACTCAGAAGGCAGAAACACCACCTCCTGCGGGTCACCGAGAAACCTCAGGACATCCCTGTCACCCCCCAAAAGGAAACTTGATGCCTTGTGGTCCGTACCCCGGCAGCCAGTGGCCCATGTTCCATGTTGGTGGACTTGCTCCCTCGGTGAAATCCTGCCTTGAGGGTCTCATCCTGGCTGTGACATGGATCGAAGCTCTGTTTTTTTCAGGGCTAAACCATATTCCATGTGATTCTCAATATCTCATTCCTCTCTTGAAGAACGTTAGGGTGTGCCTGGGGCTTTCCTGCCTCAGAATGTTCTGGACAGGGTTTGTGTTGTTTTCAAGATGAGGTTTCTCTGTGTAGCCCTGGCTGTCCTGGAACTCGCTCTGTAGACCAGGCTGGCCTCAAACTCACAAAGATCCGCCTGCCTCTGCCTCCCGAGTGCTGGGATTAAAGGCATGTGTGACCACCGCCGGCTTCTGGACAGGGTTTTATGGGGCCATGTCTTTGAGTCTCTAGGCTGGAGGCCTAACAGGGAGACTGTAGTTAAATTAACTCAGGCTGTTTCTAATCCTTCAGTCCACTCTATGCTGTGGACCCTGAAGTTCCCAGAACCCCCCACCCCCCACCCCTCCACCCCCCACCCCTGTGCCCGCCCTCAGCTGAGCTGTCCCTGCTCCACAGGCCTTCACAATCATGGACCAGAACAGAGATGGCTTTATTGACAAGAATGACCTGAGGGACACATTTGCTGCGCTAGGTATGTGGCACGGACCCTGTACAGGGGTTGCCTTCCCACGCCAAGGTAGGGGGTGGGGGTATGGGCACCAAAAGAAGCCAAGAGCCCATCTGTCATGGTGTCAAAGTGTCAGCTGCCACCAGCCTTTTGGAGTAACTCCAGTGGCCTTTACATGCTTTCTCCTTTCCTTTTAACCCAGGGAGTGTGTGGGGTTAGCCTGGGGGAGGGGGGGTTGCGGGGTGGTGGTGGAGACAGAGATTTTATAAAACATTCCTGGCTCATAATAGAAAATTCAAACTACTCAAAAGAGAGTGAAGGAGAAAACAGATTTACCCAGAAGGCTGTGCTCCGGTCAACACTTCAGTCTCAATCCTTGAAATCCTTCCAGATATCAGCTTGTCAAGTTACTGGGGTCATCCCGTTTGGGATTTTTGGCTTATTTAACATCTCAACAGTGTGAGCCTGCCTCCCGGTACCACCTGCTCTAATCCTCAGAACTCAGGCCCCCAAGAACAGCTTCACCTTTGTGGCTGCTCCAGCTTTTTATTTTTAAAAACGTAGTCTAAAGAAGGGGACGGCTTTGTCTAGTTGGCACAGAGGCAGGGTGCTGTGGCAGGAGGGAGAGTGGGTATGTGATGCTACATGGCTGTGAGTCACAGCAGTCCTGACAGAGTTCCCTTGGTGGTTGGGGACACAGCCCTCTACGTGCATCTCAGAAGGGCACCTCAACTTACGGGCATTTCTTACATATGTTAAAGGTTTCAGGCCTGAAGACTATTTATTCATTGAATGAGCCCAGGTCTTGTGTAGCCCAGGCTAGCCTCAACCTCACTATGTGACCCAGGAAGACCTTGAATTTCTGGTTCTCCCTAGTGCTTAGATTACAGGCATTTGCCACCACACCTGGTTTATGTGGTGCTGGGGGAACCATGTCCCCAGCCGTGAGGACACTGTTTTAGCCAGTCCATCCCATGTCAGATGCTGGCTAGGTGCTAGAAAACACTGCTGGGAACATCTGCCCTAGGTCTGTCTGTCTGCCTCTCTTTGCCTCTCTCTTTGCCCCCCCCCACACACACACCACTGTCCCTGATGCTTTCCAGACCAGCTTCCTGGAAGCTGGATCACAAGGGCCACCGCTGTCCCCTCCCAGCTCTGAACCCCGGTGTCTCCCGCTAGGACGCCGGTGAACGTGAAAAATGAAGAGATTGATGAAATGATCAAGGAGGCTCAGGTCCAATTAACTTCACTGTGTTCCTCACGATGTTTGGGGAGAAACTTAAAGGTGAGCTGGTGTATGTGATCTTGTGCGTGCGTGCGTGCGTGCGTGGCGTGCGTGCGTGTGTGTGTGTGTGTGTGTGTTCACCTCTGGGCATCAATTAAGCTCTAGAAGAGACAGCATGGGCAAAAGGTGGGCAGCTCACAAGTGGAAAAGGACCCATTGAAAACCAGCCGTG